>NW_011896786.1:0-794 GCF_000151845.1 Pteropus vampyrus | reverse complement strand
ACATTTTCCCATGCTGAAGAGAATGTGTTCATTTCTCTATCTATCTTGACAAGAGATAGTGAGACCTTGTCATCTCTGCGTGTCCTGACTCAGCCCAGGACGAGACTCAAGACCCAATCCCACATCTTTTTGAAGAGAACTGGGTAAACCTTGGGCTTCCACCTGTGGCATTTCTGAATCATTCTGACGTTGGCCTTTCTTTCTCAAAGTCTTATCACTCTGGAATCTGAAGCCAATTCAACCCTGCAGCCTCATTTTATCAGATAACCAGTGTATTAGTTACCTACTGCTGTGTAACAAAAGGCCCCAAAACTTAGTGACTTAAAGCAATAAACATTTGTTCTCTCTCAGTCTTTGAGACAGGCATGGCTCAGCTGGGTGGTTCTGTCTCAGAGTCAGCCTATCTTGTCGGCGGGGGCTGCCATCAGCTAGAGGCTCACCTGAGGGTCTGCCTCCAGGCTCACTCACGGGCTTCTCCACAAGCTGCCTAAGTATCCTTGTGACA
Source organism: Pteropus vampyrus (assembly GCF_000151845.1). Lineage (NCBI taxonomy): Eukaryota > Metazoa > Chordata > Mammalia > Chiroptera > Pteropodidae > Pteropus > Pteropus vampyrus. Next base: position 289 of record NW_011896786.1, on the reverse strand, counting down.
CAGCAGCTGACTTCTCCCAGAGCGAGTGATGAGAGGGAAACCAAGATGGAGGCCACAGTTTTTTTAAGTTAATCTTGGAAGTGACAAGCCATCGTGTCCACCTTATTCTATTGGTCACACGAACTGGTACAGCATGGGAGGTACTGCACGAGGGAGTGACTACCAGGAGGTAGGGATCACGGGGGGGAGGAGGGGGCATCTTGGAAGCTGGCTACCATATCCAACTTGATCCCCATGTCTACTTCTTAGGGACACCTGACTATTAGCAAAATCCAGGTAAATACAGTCT
>NW_011896785.1:4106-6270 GCF_000151845.1 Pteropus vampyrus | reverse complement strand
GTGTGTGTGTGTGTGTGTGTGTGTGTGTGTACACAAGTGTAGGAAAAAAGCCCATTGAACTAGGTATCAGAAGGCATGTGTTGGAGTCTGGGCACATCTCTTCAGTTCTTTAAGCCTCCGTTTTTTCATCTATAAAACAGGAAGAATGATCCTCATCTGACTAATGTTCAATCACGATCAAATAAGGCAATGAATGAGAAAGCCTTTCAGTTAACCTGTTTTGCTAATTATTAAGTAAATGCCTTCCCATCTTGGCTATTCTTTAAAAGAGAAGACAGCATATATTTGAATTGGTTTCTTATTGTTGTTATTTTGTTTGCTGGCCGTGTTTCTCCTGATCATTAAAATTTAATACAGTTCTGCACAGAAATTGAGCACAAGGCAAATACAGCTTTATTTGGGTTATAGGTAAATGGGGCAAGGTAGAAAGAGTCAGTTCATTGTGAGTCTAGTGTCCTTATGTACAACTGTCCTAATTTCAAATATTTCATCCCGTAGGCCATGCATCCAACCATGCCTTTCAGTATCTCATTCAGAAAGCATGGTCTCTATAGTTAAATAATGATAAAAAAAGAGATGCGGGACAGTGACCACAGGATAGAGGCTTTGCTCTTTTGTGTCTAGAAAGGCAGTGAGCAGCCCAGACCAAAAAGAAAGAAACCTTTCATCTTGCCCAGCAGAGCAGGTGACCCGTTTTGGCCAACAGGCCCAGAATTTCACCCTTCGGCTCCTTTTACAATTCCCAGGTGAATAGTGCCCATCACCAGGATCCACTCGGATGAAGTTTGGGGAGAGCATTCTGTATACCACTTGGTAGCTCCAACTCCCCTCACTCAGTGCCCTGACACTCTTCAGCTGCTCCTTAGACAGTTTCTGCCAGTGATTAACCCCACAAAGGCAGGGGCATGAGCAGTCAGGACTTCTTCCTGCTGAAAGCCATCTGCCTCAAGATGCGTTTTCCAGGACGTGTAACACATTTGAATGTGGAAGAACCTCTGGCATGTCTGTTTTAGAGTGAGAATCTCCCAGTGTTAAGAAGGAGCAAGATGTGTTTGTGGCAAAAGAAAGAAAGCCAGTGTGGCTGTCGTCTACTGTTGGAGGGAAGGCAGGTCTGAGAAGAGATGGAGGAAGCTGGCAGGGCGCAGGCCATGCAGGGCCTCGTAGACCATGGCAAGAAGTCTGGCTTTGTCCTAAGAGCAAAGTGAAGCCAGTGAGTGGTGTTAAATGCCGCTGGAGGAGGCGGGATCAGGGTTAAGCATCCTCGGATTTGCATCATCATCGGATTTGCATTAGAAAACATCAGTCTGGCGACTGTGTGAAAAACAAGTGGGCAAAGGAGGCCAGTTAGGACGTGTTGGGATCCTCCAGGCAGGACATGACAGGGCTGAGACTACAGTAGATGGTACAAGGCATCCTCTACTCCAGGAGCGCTGCATGGTCCTGAAACCTTGGCAGCTTTTATACCCTTTATACTATTGAAAATACTTATTTGGTGTCTATATTAGGGCTATCATTACAAAATACCACAGACTGGGTGGCTTAAACAACAGAAATTTATTTTTATGATAATTCTGGGGGCTAGAGGTCTGAGGTAAGGTGTCAGAGGGTTGGTTTCTTCTGAGGCCTCTCTCCTTGGCTGGCTTGTAGATGGCTGTCTTCTCCATGTCTTCACATGGTCTTCCTTCTGTGTTTATCTGTGTCTCGATCTCCTCTTATAAGAACACCAGTCATACTGGATTGGAACTCATCCTAAGGACCTCATTGTAACAATTATCACTTTAAAGACCCTATCTGTAAATGTAGTCACATTCTGATTCCCAACATACTTTGTTTCTTGGATTCCCTATAAAGAGTATTTAGATAACCTTAAGCATTTCTATTATTTGTTATTGTCCACTCCCCCACCCCCACCCCACCACACATACGCACACACACACATGCATACACACACCCAGTAACCACATTATGTATAGGAAAAGTTGCATAACCATTTGATGGATTTCATTTGGGTTTTGGTCTTCCACTAGAATGCTGAACTTGACTGTGTTGCGATTTCTATTACAGCATGATTTAGCCACAGAAATTTCCTGTACTGTTACTGGTTACTTCTTGGGAACAAGTTTGTTTCATTTGCCTTCCTTGTGGGCTCAAGAAATACCTGCTG
>NW_011896785.1:0-2171 GCF_000151845.1 Pteropus vampyrus | reverse complement strand
AAAATTCAGTATAAACTAGCTCAAGTTAAACAGGGAACTATTGGCTCCCAGACCTCTGAACTTAAGGGAGGGTCTGGGTGGAGTAGCTGCTCTCCGGAGCCAGATGGACTGTCCTCTCTGTGTATGCTGCTCTAGTCATGTCTACCGCACTTCCAGCTACTGAGCTCTCTCCCTGTTCACTCAGTGCGATTAACTCTTCTGCCTTCACGGCCCATTTCCATTTCATTCTACCCAGTCCACTCTGCTAAGTTCAGATCCTTTTTCTGGTTCAGTGGATCCTGCAGCCATAACATACACACTAGACTTGGCATCAGAAGTCCTGGGTTCTAGTCCTCACTATGCTACTGAATACAAAAACATGAAATAAGATGTTAAGACACTGAGAATAAAAAATCCCTCAATAAATATAAGGGACTGCTTTTATTCTCTTAGAATCGAAGCATATTTTCGTTGGCAAAGGCATGAAAGTTCATCTTATCCTGGTGGTCTGGGTAATAAAATGATCCCTAAATGTGTTTTATTTGACGCACATAATGTTCTTTTATATTTGTTTAATATTTGAACAAGCTATAAAAACTGGGAGATTGTACTTTAAAATCCAGATTTCTGGTTTCACTGAGCTCATATCCATCCCCACATGGCAGGAATCAGTTGTAACCAAGGGGCCATGCCTGTTTGGCCACATCTACTCTCTTCATCTTGGCCCAGGCCTTTTACTCATTTGCATGACCTACTCTCATAAGCACCGAGTCTGTGCTCCCTAATTTAACACAGTTATCTATCTGGTTCCCAAAGATGTGATTCCTATCTGTTGAGCCTGGCGATCATGCAGCCCCCGCCAGCTTCCCACATGTGGGAAACTCAGTACCTAGGAAGGCAGCCCATTTCCTCTCTGGGCAGCTCTGACTGCTGGGGAAAGTTTTCCCTGTATAATCCATCCTCCTGAGCATCCTCAAATGGGTCAGTGACCTGCCCCAAGGCTCCCACTGTGATGGAGGATTAGAAATCAAAGGCGTCAGTGTGGCTCACCCAGCTAATGATCTTTTTACCTCACCTGATGGAGGTATTTCTTTCTCACTTCCTTACTCACTCACTAACCTCCAGTCCAATGTAGAAGTGGGGAGGTGCATTAAAAAAAAAAAAAAAGTCATTAGACATCAAGTTTATTTTTGACTGAAATATTTGCCTTTGTAAATACTCTAAAGAACAGGAATTGGCAGATTTTCTCAGGAAAGGGCCAGATAGCGAATATCTTAGGCTTCGCAGGTCATGCAGCCTTTGCTGGTGTAACTATCAAAGAATATATGCTTCTGGTCTTTTGTTCTTTAAAAATTCTCAGATATGATTTCTAATACAATGAATATCAGTAGATGAAATTCACCTAAACAAAAACCCTTTCATGTTCACAATAAAGTTTAAGTGTGTTTGAAGAGTCCTGAGACCAAACAGTTTTAGAACTGCTGCCACTGTGCTTTTCTTATACAGGAAAACACTTATGTGGTAGTATGGATTTTTCGGGTAGTCCCTGCAAGAATGTAATTGTCTTGTAGACAGGAGCTATGCTAATCATTGTGTTTTATGATTGCACGTGAATTTGCACAATGTACTTTTAAAAATGTTTACAGGAAACCTGCAATGGGCCAGACATAATGCTTGGCATTAGGACTAGTAAAGTGAGCTTACTAGATACCAACCGGGCCCTCATCAAGCTTAGAGTCTAATGAAGGAAATGGAGATTAAGGAAATAATCACAACTGATTATATCAGTATATACTGAAAAATGCAATCAAGGGAGAGTACCCAGAACTGTGAGAACCAGTAACAGCAGGGAAATCCATGAAGGGCCTTTGATCTGAGATCCGTGGGATGTAGGGGGTCCATCTAAAGCAGGATCTCTCAACCCGGGCACTGTTGACATCTTGGACCAGATTGGGAGAGGGGAGTAGCTATTTTTGTGCATTGTAAGATGTTTAGCGGCATCTGGCCTCTATCCATTAGATGCTAATAACACACACACACACACACACACACACACACACGTGCGCACACACACACACACATGCACACACACACACACCCCTTAGTTTTGACAAAAAAAGTCTCGAGGCGTTGTCACATGACCCCTGGTAGGTAGGGTTAGGGAGGATAGGGAAATTGCCTCTGGTTGAGAG
>NW_011896784.1:4291-6513 GCF_000151845.1 Pteropus vampyrus | reverse complement strand
TGCTGCCTACAGGAGAGTCATCAGCTCTAAAGACACATATGAAATCGAAGTAAAGGGATGGACGTGGATATTCCAGGCAAGTGGAAACCAAAAGAAAGCAGGGGTAGCCATATTTACATCAGACGAAATAGTCTTTAAGCCAAAACCAATAACTAAAGACAAAGAAGGTCATTATATAATTATGAAGGGTCAATATATGAAGATATAACAGTCATAAATACATACACACCCAACATCGGAGCACCTAAATATATTAAACAAATACTAACAGGTCTGAAGGAAGAAATATATAAAAATATAATAATAGTAGGGGACTTCAATGGTCTACTATCGGCAATGGATAAATCAGACAGAAAAATCAACAAGGAAACATTGAACTTGGACCATACTATAGGTCAAATAGACTTAAAAGACATATAGAACTTTCCATCCAACAGTAGCGGAATATATATTCTTCAAGTACATACAGAACACTCTCCAGGATAGATGTGAAAGGCCACAAAACAAGTCTTAGCATATTTAAGAAAATTGAAATCATACCACCTATATCTTCTGACTATAATATGAAACTAGAAAACAACAAGAAAACTGGAAAACCTATAAATATGTGAAAATAGAAAAACATTCTTCTAAAAAATAATAATGGGTCAAAGAAGAAATTGGAGAAAATAGTTTAAAAAGTATCTTGAAACAAATAAAAATGCAAACACAACATACCAAATGTTATGGGATTTGGCAAAGAAACAGTTCTATGAGAAGCAAGTTTATAGCAATAAATGCATATATTAAGAAATTAGATTCAAACATTTTAGCTTTACACATCAAGGAACTAGAAAAAGAATTTTAAAATTAAGCTCAGAGTTGGTAGAAAAAAAAGGAAAAAATAAAGATTAGAGCAGAAATGTCTGTGGCCATGCCACGCTGAACACACCCGATCTTATCTGATCTTGTCAGGCCTGGTTAGTACTTGAATGGGAGACTTCCTAGGAAGATTGGGTGCTGTAGGTGTTTAAAAATAAACAAACAAAAAAAGCAGAAATAAATGAAATAAAGACCAGAAAAACAATAGAAAAAAATCAAAACTAAAGTAATATATTGAAAAGAAAACAAGATTGACAACCCTTTAGCTAGACTAAGAAAAAGGAGAGACACTCAAAATTAGAAATAAAAGAGGATATATTACAACTGATACTATAGAAATATATAAGATCTTGAGATAATATGAACAATTACATGCCAACAAACTAGATAACCTAGAAGTAATGAATAAATTCCTAGAAATACACAATTTATCATGACAGAAAGAAATAGAAAATATAAACAGACCAATAATGAGTAAAGAGATTGAGCCAGTAATCAAAAATCTGCCAACACAGAAAACCTCAGGACCACTAGCAAAATCTACCAAAAATTTAAAGAAAAATTTATGCCAATCCTTCTCAAACTCTTAAAAAAATTGAAGAAAAATAAACACTTCTAAATGCATTCTACAGAGCCAGAATTACCCTAACACCAAAACCAAATAAATTGAATACAAGAGAACTGTAGACCAATATCTTTGATAAATATAAATGAAAAATTCTCAAAAAAAATATTAGCAAACAGAATTTAATTGTGTTCTTGAACACATTAAAAGAATTATACCCCAAGACCAAGTAGATTTTCCTGGGATGCAAGGATGGTTGAACATATGTAAATCAATAAATATAATACATTACATTAATAGAATAAAAGAGAAAAGTAACATCATCTCAACAGATGCAGAAAAAGCAACACCTTTCGTGATAGAACACAACAGATTATGTATAGAAGGATCATTAACATAATAAAGGCTATACGTGAAAAATCTCACAGCTAACATTATAATCAATGGTGAAAAATTGAAAGCTTTTTTTCTAAGATCAGGAAAAAGACATGGATACCCACTCACACCAATTTTATTTTACATAGTACTATAAGTCTTAGCTAGAGAAATTAAGCAAGACAAAGAAATAAAAGGCATCTTGCTTAGAAAAGAAGTAAAATTGTTATTTAAAGATATGATTTTGTATATAGAAAATCCCAAAGAGTCAACCAAAAAATGTTGAAACTACTTAACAAATTTAGTAAATTTGCAGAATATAGAAGCAATATACAAAAAAACAGTTGCATTTCTATATTCTAATAATGCAAAATTTAAAAATAAAGTATTCCATTCACAATAGCATCAAAAACAATAAAAT
>NW_011896784.1:0-2316 GCF_000151845.1 Pteropus vampyrus | reverse complement strand
GTGAGAAAAATATTCTCATTCTATCACCCGATTTCTTGTCTTTCAGTGAGGAGAGCTCTATTCAAGTGGAGTGTTTTCCAAAAAACAGCATGAGAACATTCTCCCTGAGCACGTGGACTTGACGCTCTAGTGGATGTGCTCAGCCTCTAAAAGAATCCGTGGCATCTAACGTCATTCTTTAAGTGTTAACGTTCTGAATTAACCACTGGTCGCTGAAGCACATTACATTATTCTAAAGCCAGTGAAGCCTAGAAAATACTCCTCTCGCTCCAGCCCTAGGAGGCATTCACCAGCAGCAGGCATCTTGATAATCCACAGTATAATGCTGCCGAGGCCAGATTCTAGAGCCCAATTGCCTGCGTTCACATCCTGGCTCCCAGCCTCGGAGTTTTGTTATCTAGATACCTGCTTTGGAGAACGCCCTCTGAGGCTGTGGTGGAAGTAGTACTTTATAAGCTTCAATTTTCTCAACTCCCAAACAGAGATGATAATTTTTCCTCATAGGGCTGTTATAAGGATAAAATAGGTTCCTACTATATGGAAAGCACTTTGAAAAATGCCTGGCACATAGTTATAGTTAAATTGCTTGTTTGTCACTTTTAAGAACTTTAGCTTTCCAAAGGCTCATGTACATATTTGTAGGCTCAGCCTTTGCACAGATCTGTGCACTACCAAATAGGAACTGCAGCAACTGGAAGGACAGAAATATAGTTAAAGACGCCCGCCTAGGGAGAAAATCTCTAACTGTTGATCAGAGTCTACTCCATACTGAGGAAGCTCTCTGCACAGAGCCGGTTCCTCTTTGGGTATGACATCACATTTTAACGATTTTGTCAATCTCAGACTATATATATTTATGCCCATGAAAATCCTCATGTGGAAAATATGTCCATAATGATGTAAGTATTCTCATCATCTGGCTGGAAATGCACAACAATGAGGAAAAGACTGTTTTTGGAATCTGAGACATCTGGAAGGATCAAGCAGTGCGCTGAAGAGGCAAATAAGATGGGAGATGGAGAGATGAAGGGCTGTGGGCTGAACAACAAACAGACTTAAGGAAATGATTATTACAGAGAAAAACACCTGTGATGTTTTAAAAATACCCAATAAAGAGAAAACAGGCTGTAAGAGTATAAAAATGCTGAGGAGGCCGTCACCCCCCGAGGACGCTGAAAGATGGCTGTGGGGGCTGCCTCACTCTCCCGTCTCACAGAGAGCACCTGCTGCGTGCCAGACACCTGGAAGGTCAAAGCATCATCAGATATAATCAATGGCGACTGTAGAGACGGGGGCTATGCCCCTGTGCATATAAAAAAGCCCCTGTAAGGGGATAAAATAAAGAGAGTGGTTCAGATTTGTGCTGAGGCAGAAGGACAAAGAAGGGAGAGAGAAAAAAGGATCATGCTCAGATTTATCTGGCCACAAACACGGCCCACCCCATAATGCTTATGTTATATGTGATATAAGGTAAAACCACCAAGGGGTTTTACCATGTTTCTTTGACTGATCTTTCTCCTTCACTGTTCCTTTATTATCAATAGTCTTCTTTATTTGTTTTCAACTTAAATATCATAGATTTAAAGAAAACTTAAACTACTTGAATAAAATAGAATTTGAGTCATGCATACTAAAGAAAGAGAAGGATTCTTTCTGTTCCTTTATTCTAACCAGACCAGGAATAGGACAAACACAGCTTTCTGGTAATTTTGTTTAAAATTGCTTCAATAATTGGCACATTTCAGGGGAAAACTTTCCACCTTCGTTATCTAAGTAATCGTCTCCATTCATGTCCCTTTTAAAAACTGCAGGGTTTCCGCGGTGATTCAATAAATGACCTTGCCGCTAGCATGAGCAGGCATGGCTTAGATAGAATCTGCTGCAATTCTCACTGTGTCCTCAAGATGGCAGGCGGAGATTTAGACTAAGTTCCAATGAAGCCTTTACAGTTTTTTTGTCCTTTTTCTTTTTCTGATTCAGGTTTCCTGTTATTGAATCCAACAACAAACCTTTTTTCTTTTTTCCCAAGTCTATCAAGGTATAATTTAAAAATTTAAACTTTTATATATTCAAGGTGTTCAACATGATGATTTGATATACATATAAATTTTAGAAGATTACCACTATCAAGCTCATGAACACATCCAACATTTTTATTTTGGGGTGAGAACATATAGATCGACTTTCTCAGGAAATTTTAACTATGCAATATAGTATCATTAACTATAGTCATCATGTTGTATATTAGATTTCCGGAATTTATTCATTTTATAACTGAAAATCTATATGCTTTGACCAACATCTCCCCATTCGACC
>NW_011896783.1:371-3881 GCF_000151845.1 Pteropus vampyrus | reverse complement strand
CGAAGAACGAGGGGAGGCTGATGCCTCCGTGTCCTGACCGCGTTGGCTGCTATAACAAAGACGCCACAGAGTGGGCGACTAATACACAACAGACCTTTATTTCTCATGGTTCCCGAGGCTGGAAGTTCAAGTTCAAGGCACTGGCTAATTCGATGTCTGGCGCGAGTCCACATCTAGTCCACAGAAAGCCACGTTCTGTCTGTGTCCTCACGTGGTGGAAGGGATGAGGGGCTCTCTGGGGTCTGCTCTCTGAAGGGGCACTAATGTCACCACGAGGTCTCCATTCCCACCACCCGATCACCCCCTAGGGGCCCCACCTCCTCCTGCCGTCACACCGCAGCTTAGGATACAGCACATGAACTTGGGGGGACACAGACGCTCGGTCTCCAGCACTCTGGTTGAGTCCCTGTCTCCGGATCCCTCTGGGAATTGCCTGCACCTTCACAGCAGGTGCACAAGCTGCTGGTGTCTCGGGTCGAGTCTTCCTTTCTTCCTGGGGACTTCTGGTCAAAAGCAGCGTTTCTGAGCAGAGGCAGGGGAGGATGTCCCTTCCTCGGCACAGGCCTGTCTGTTCCTTGCAGGCTATGGGGACAAAGGCCAGCAGACAGCCGCGCCCCAAACAGCTTGCGCCGAAGCCTACCTGCATTAACTCCCAGGCTGGGAGGTTGCTGTCCGTGCTGTGGGCAAAGTCATGTGATAAAGGAGATGTGAGGTGACATGCCCCATTGCCTTGTGTTACTTTATGAGAGGGACTTTCACACACACAAACACACAGTCACAAGCTTTAAAAACGTCTCTGTATTACCTTACTGATTGCCAAAGTCGTAATTCTAAATGTATTTAAAAATTTAATGTTTTATTTCAAAAATCATTGCAAAATTCTGCATTAATGTTATAGTAGTTTAATTTTCTCACAACTTATCCCTTTCTCTGACTCACTGAACATGTCAGAATTCCTATTAAACTCCTAAATATGTACTTTTTTTTTTTTACGATTATGTTTATTTTTCAGAACTGCTTGGTCAATGACCCATCTCCATAGTTTCACAAAACAACGTGGTCCTAACCAAAATATTATATGATCTTATATAATGTTGGATGTTTAGCCACTGCTTTTCGGAGATGCCCTGATTCTACAACTCATATCAAATGTATATAAATACTCTTTTACGTGCTCAAGAAAACATGGAAAGCTTAGAATAGCTTGTGGCTCCCAGAAAAGTCTGCAGGTTTTTTAAGATGCATGCATTTCATAGTAGTCCCTGCATTTAAAGATTTATCTATTTTTATTAATATCTTGAAGAACGTAAAACCGTATTCTTTTATTTGTTTCACTTAGCAAAGCACATTATTTCTATTCTTCTTTTCTTCCTTTTTTTTTTTTTTTTTGTAAAATAACTTTAATTTTCCAGAGATGCGTAAAACGAGTCTGCTCTGAACTGATGCAACGCGCCAAGGCAAAAGAACAGCATGAGTTTTGAAGTCGAACGCTAACGGCGATACCAAAATATCATTCCAAGGACCGTTTGAGAAACGGGCGTGGAGCGAACTGTTTGCAAATCTGGCCGCCACATCCGTCTGACCTCTGTCACGAGAACAGAGCGGGGGCGACACACGGAAACTCTGCTGCGTGTAGAAACACGAAGGACAGTCGGCGTGCAGTGGCGATCGTCTTTCTTGGTGGCCAGTCGTCATTAGGCCAGCAGCCTCCTGTTGGTTAGCGAGTCAGCCGTTCAGATCCTTGGGAGGAAGCGACAGCATGGACGCCAGTCCCTGCTGGTGACCGATGGTTACTCCTGGCGGCGAGTGTTGACCAGGGGTCTGAAGTCCTCGTATTTCAGGCAAACCCACCGGCAAGTGCTCAGCGCAGCTGATCTAAAGTGCGGTGGCGGAAACCTCACCGAAAACCGCGACCCACAGCTCTGGTCTCTAACCTGTCAAATGCGCTTTTGATGTGCAATCTTTTATTACGCTTTGTGGATTTAAATTTCCCCTTCATCGATTCATACAGGTTTTCACTTGCGGCTTTGTTTGTTTGTTTAATCATTAACTATTCCAATGAGATAAGGGTCGTTTCTAATCTATCAGGGTGTTGTAAGTTATTGTCTAACGCATGGTTAGGAGGCTGTTTAACATTTGCGGTGTGTTTAGGTCACGCTTAGTTTGATTCAGTGATCTGCAATAAACTGCACGTTCATCTTCTGCATGATGTTTGAAAATATGGCAGAGGAAGCTGATTCTGTATCCTGGTCCCTACGAAGGAGGCTTCGCAGAAACTGAAATTTCAAAAGATGTCTTGGTTCCAGCACTCGGAGGAGGCTCGGTAAAGCCACCTGTGAAGTGCATTTTAGCAGGCGCTGACCACTTGGCTGGGAAGCAGATGGGGTAAGACAGGCTGGGAAGTCTCTGTTCCTTAACCCAATGTCTGAGCCGCTGAGACGCCTTTGTGGGTTGAATCGTGTCCCCAGAATGATGCGTTGAAGCCCTGCCCCCCACACCTGTGAACGCGAGTTTATTTGGAAATAGGTTCTTTGCGGACGTCACCCAGGTGAGATGAGGTCATGCTGCATTAGGGCGGGGCCTCATCCAATGACCACGGTGCTTACAAGAAGAGAAGAGGCACCGGACACCACAAGGAGGACACCACATAGCGAGGGAGGCAGAGATTGGAGTGATGTGTCTACAAGCCCAGGAACCCAGCAAACGCTAGCAGCTGGGAGAGAGGAGCGGAAGGACCCTCCCTGGAGCCTTCGGAGAGGACGCGGCCCCGCCCGCAGCCTGCTCTTGGACTTCCGCCTCCAGAGCCCCGAGACCATAAATTCCTGTTGTTCTAAGCTAGTTTGTGGTCAACTCTTATGACAGGTTTAGTGTTATACAGAGGCTGGAGTTGGAGCTTCCCCAAGTACCAACTCTGCGTCATCTACGTGGGAGCCGAGGGCCACAGAACCTCACCTGATCAAGCTTTAGGTTTCTCGCCGGAAAAATCATATCAGTCAGAGAAGCCAGAGTCCCAGATGCACAAAGAATCTCCGCCAGCATCCAGGAACAGACTAGAAACCACAACAGAGTATCGATGAGAACTTTTGCATTTGTTTGTAACTATATTAGTGAAAAATAAAAACAAAAACAAAACCATTTCTTTCTGCAGGTCCCCCTAGAGTAGTGCGTGGAGCACGTAGGGATGGCAATTGAAAAGTCACTTTACCCCTGGTGGCTGCAGAGAGATGGCTCTCCCGGGCCTCTTCCTCAATTTGCCAAGGGTCAGGGTGACCTTGACTTTCCTGGTAGCCTCTGGAGAGAGACTAGCTCAGTTCTGAGCTGACGTAGACACTCAAGACACATCTTCAAGGACCCTCCAGTGGGGCTCAGGCCATCAGGTTCCTAGGAGGGTTTGGTCTCTTTGGGACTTAGCTGGGAAACTCGCCATGGTCCATCCCGGGACTTCGGCAATGTCTCCCCTCTTGGCTGACTCCTCCTCACCGAGGAGCAAGGCTTCGTGCAGGGACGGAC
>NW_011896783.1:0-321 GCF_000151845.1 Pteropus vampyrus | reverse complement strand
TGAAAAGTCACTTTACCCCTGGTGGCTGCAGAGAGATGGCTCTCCCGGGCCTCTTCCTCAATTTGCCAAGGGTCAGGGTGACCTTGACTTTCCTGATAGCCTCTGGAGAGAGACTAGCTCAGTTCTGAGCTGAGGTAGACACTGAAGACACATCTTCAAGGACCCTCCAGTGGGGCTCAGGCCATCACCCTCCTGGGAGGGTTTGGTCTCTTTGGGACTTAGCTGAGAAACTCGCCATGGTCCATCCCGGGACTTCGGCAATGTCTCCCCTCTTGGCTGACTCCTCCTCACCGAGGAGCAAGGCTTCGTGCAGGGACGGAC
>NW_011896782.1:0-5918 GCF_000151845.1 Pteropus vampyrus | reverse complement strand
ATTTTAGCTTTCATTTGGTTTTTAGAAACTAGCATTCCTATTTAAAGATTACAATCTGACTTTATTTAGTAGAATACAATGTGTTGTTTTTTTTTAACTTTTATAACAGTCTCTCGGTGGCTCACATTTTTTTAATAAAAATGCATCGTTACACATTCTCCTCTGAGTTACACATTCTAGAACACAAATCCTTTATTTAAGCTACTTTTTGTAGAATGGGGCTTCACAGATCTGGACACAATTGAGTTTCTCACCAGGGTGCCCTGTGTTCATAAGTGGGCCACAGGCAGAAAGGACAGGCTGGTCTCTGCAGATGAATTGCTCTACTTACTGAGGTAGTCAGTTCAGTTCAATAAGCATTATTTTCCCCTGAGCAGTTCATGCTTATTTACTAAAGACTTAATTATGAAACTGGAGAATTGTGGAAAATCTGTGATCAATAATTATAAAATAATCATAATATCTACTATTTATTGAGTACTTAATATATGCCAGGAACTATGTTAAGTGCTTTACATGCATTACGTCATTTATCCTCAGAAGAACCCTATGAGATAGTACTATTGTTATCCTCATTTTCAAAACCTAAAAAATGACATAGCAATTTATGAAAGTAGTGTAGTATGTTGTAGAATCTTATGAACTACAGATAGGCAAAAGTAAAAATATAAACATCATATTCTTACCATTCAGAAAAATATTAGTGTTGGTATCTTTTTATGTGAACTTCTGGAATTTAGAAAACTTCTCTCTCTCCCACCAAGCCTAATTTTTGAGACTATTGTCTAAAAATATTAAAAAGACATTCTTATTTTAGAATGTAGAATCCGAACATTGATCCTTTCTTTTTGTTTGCCTTCCTGCTTAGCAATCCTAATCATTTCTAAGTTTTGGGTGGATCCAGCCGATTATCAGACAGATTGTGTTCAGGGAAGATAAACGCATGAATGCATTAAAAAAAATTATTCCAGTGTGTCAGTTAGCTGTTGCAAGGAAACTCACAAAATTTCATTGTCATAAACAATAATAATTATTCCTGGAGTCACCTAGAGTGGTTCTTCTTAGGCTACAGGTTGGCTGAGGTGGCTCCTTTTGGGGCCCATGGTTTGTTCTTATTGTAACAATGGCAGAAGTGTAAGGGGACCAGCCCAACTATATAAATACACATCTGCTAACACCCTACGGGCCAAAGCAAGTTAGATGTCAAGCCTGAAGTTAAGGGATGTGGAAGAACACTCCTACACCAAGTGTCCTTGGCCTGAGGCCAAGACAAGGTATGGATGTATAACATTACTGCAGGGGAATGAGAAATTAAGACTAACAATTTCATCTACCATATTCACTTCCATGTGTATGTTTATTTATTCACCCGCCTATCCATCTACCTTACAAATAAAAAAATAAATATATACACATATCTGTATATATGTATTATTTATACACGTACACACAAGGTAAATAAAACGTGTAGCTATGTGTAAAAATTTTTAATGAAACATGAAAATGAGATGGCATATGGAAGCAGGGTGATCAGCTAAAGAAGCTAGTATAACAGGCCTGGTGTATATTGAGAAGATATCAGAGAGTGTTAAGTGTATTGAAAAACACTATAAAGAGTAAATGTGACAGCATTTTCTGGATGGGGTCAACAGAAATTTGCTGATAAATTGGACACTGGAGATCGGGGTTAGGGGAGTTAGGGTTAAGATAGAGTGAATGAGAAGATATTACAAATGTCCACAATTCTGTGAGCCTAGGGAACTTGGGAAAATTGTCGTAGCATTGACTAGAAGGAATTTGTGAAGGGTGACTGGAAGAGAGGAGTTAGTCTTACTTTTCATGGATAGGTTTCAGATATAAACAGATATCAAATTGGTCATGTTCTCAAGGTGATTGGATTTCAGTGGTATGTTCAGACAGGAGCACTAATTAGCTTTGTTAGTGACCATGGACGAGGTTCTAACATCAATTCCAGCTCTTAAATTCATAGCACTTTGACCTTTATTGAGACTTACACTTGGAGCATATGAACAAAATGTTTCTCTAAGAAGTTTAGAGAAAAAGGAAAAAAAACAAGATTAATATGTCAGGGATCAAATCAGGTCCTCCCAATACAATTTCTTGTTGTTGTTTTTGTTCTTTTTATTCTTTTTATTTTTATTTTGTTAATTTGAGAAGCTATAAGCTGGACATACTTCTCTTCGTCCGGCCACAGACTTTATCAATCCCTCTTGTCTTAGGCCCACCCTCTTCACACATTTACATTATGTCCCAGTCCTGCAAGACATTTGGGATTTGATCCCTGCCCTCGGGGCTTACTAATTAATGATGGGAATGTGGAAAATATTCAAAGAAAATCAAGAAAAACTAGAGGCAGGCAAGCACTGAGTCATGAAAGTTGAGGTTAAATAACATTTTAAAGAAGCACTAAAATTAGCTGATTGGTCCAGAAAGCTGAAAACTGAGCTTGTTAAAGTCTTTGTTTTTCTTTTACAACTCGACTAGATTTTAAACTCAGCCAAGAGTAGAAACAATGTCTTTTCTGTTATGAAACTTTATCCTACAGTGAGATTACAGTGCTACAATCTACAGGTGCTCCATCAATTTCAAAAGAAAGAAAAGGGTCGAAGGGCATGGAGACAAGAAGAAAAAAGAGAAGGATTTAAAGTTGCCTCACTCTTCTAAGTAATAACAGAGGCCTTTTCTAGAATAACCCAGATGAATCGAATCTTTTTGTACACATACCACTTCTCTAGAGACAATGAGAAGTTGGAAATAGGTTTACTATGTGTGGATATATTCAAGGAATAATTTGTTTTCATTAATTACTTTCTCTAGCTCAAATGTCTCTCCTAACAAGTTTTCTTCTGTTCAACCCTTTCTGTAGAAATGACCTGTTGATGGTTTGTCGCCAATTGAATATGGAAGAGTCTGTGACTGAGATCATGAATCAACTGGGAGCAGGTGAAAATGGCAAGATTTCCTTTCAGGATTTTACAAGGTGCCGCATGCAGCTGGTTCGAGAAATTAGGAAGGAGGAAGTAGGCCTTTTTGAGAAGTCAGACAACTCCTGTAAAAAGAAGAAGCAGAGGGATAGAATTACTTCCTGGCCCACAAGCAGTGACAACAGTTTTGGTAGGTACAACCAGGTGATAATTTGATGGTGCTTCACTAGCTCTGCTTCCATGACCTCTATCACTGAAAGTGGCCTGCCCAGCTTGTTGCCAGCTTAGCCCCGGACTGTCTTCTTGGCCACAGTTGCCTGGGTGAGTGCTCACTATTTCACCCCGTTCTGTCCTGTAGCTTCGCAAGTCCTAGTTTACAGCTTTCTTTATTTTAGTTCTTTCATTTTCCAAGCATAATAATGCATTCGAATAGCTATAAGAGAGGACAGGCAAATAGAATGAGATAGCTGGTAACTGCATCAGCAGCCTCAGAAACTAATTGAGGACATCTTCAAATCTTAGTGCAGTTCTGTGCAATAAGATTTTTCAAAAACCATTTCTTTTTTGTTTAATTTTTTAAAAGTCTTCTACAGACTATTCCTGTTTCCTGTTCATAAGTACTGTTTCCTACCAGTGCAAGATAAGCAATTGGAAAGTTTTTTTTTAAATATTGATAATTATTGAAGCTGGGCGAGGGAAACATGGGTTTATCGTACATATTTTTGAGTACTCAAATATACATATTTTCAGTATATTTGCATTTTTTCATAATAAAAAATTTAAAAGAAAAGAAAAAAGGCATCTTAAAGAATAGCCTGAAGAAAGGGACAGACGAAAGTATCTGAAATTTCTACCTTTACTTTAGGTGATTTGTTTTCCTTGAAAAAGTCTCTTAGATCTCTGTTTCTTTCTCTACTAGGTAGATCTAATGGCAAGAAGTAAAGGTCCATGTTAATTTTTCATCATTTGTTAAATATGTACTAATTAGTATGGATAATTATGTAGTACTCCACAACACACACATGCACACAAACACACACGCTGTCCTCTACCATGTTACCGTGTTCCTCACAATGAAATAATTTGAAGGATTATTACTGAGTAATTGAAATAATAAAAACATTCTCATGTTTCCTGTGCCTTACTGTCTTAATGGATTCCATTTTAGCTTCAGATCTGGTAATGTCTGGTAATGCAAGTGCTCTCAGCATAATATGTACAAATATTTAATTTTTGAAGTAACATTTTTTCAGGTATTGAAGTAACATATATTCATTAGAGAAAAATAAGGAAAAAAAGGCAAGGAGAAGAAAATAAAAATCATCCTTAATATCTCACCACCCCAGAAATAATAACTACTACTTACATTTCTCCCTCTCTTTCTCATATGTGTATATACGTGTGATTTAATTGTTTTTGCTAATTTTTTCACATACTTTCTATGTAGTTTTGTATTCTGCAATTTTTCCTTTATATTTTTCTTATGTTTTTAAATAGCATTTGATAATATGATTTGTAACGTTGCATGAAATAAATTGAACACTCAGTAATATTTGTTAAATGAAAGAATGAGTGGAATTCTTTTTGCTAAGCCACATTTTCTAATCTTTCTGCCAAGAACATGGACTTCTTATGTACATACATAAGCCTACACATATATATATATATATATTTGAAAGGTTAAGTAAACTGTTGTATACCCAACAATTGAATACTATATTGCTATTAAAATAATATATAAATATGTATCAAATGTGTATTCAGAAGGAATGCTTTTATGGAAAAAACTGCTGTCAGAAATTGTATATTAATGTGGAGTATATTTATAAATATTCTGAAAGGAACAGGTTTGATAGAATTGCTGCCCGCATCTAATTAGTTTGACCATCTCATAAGAAAACCCCAACTAGAAAAGGGGTAAAAACAATTCTCTTTCATCCTTTTCTATAACTAGACACCCCTGGAGGAAGAAGAGGTAACTGAAACTAAAACATGTCATGAACTGAGGAAATGCCAGCAGATGTGAAACCTTTTACCAGTTTTTTCTGTAGTTAAAGCTTCAGAGTCAGACTATTTGAGTGTGAATCCTGGCCCTGTCACTTACTGCCTACACAGCACTAGACAAGTTACTTGACCTCTCTGTATCTGTTTCCTCAAGTGCAACATGAGAACAATTATGTTATTTGGAGGAAGCAAGCATATAGATGTAAAGCACATAAAACAATGCCTGGCACATAATAAGAACTAAATATAAGTTAATATTGTTATCAATATTACCATCTAGTATTAGTTCCTGGAAATTGCCACAATTACAACTCATGTTGAAAAACAACCACCTATGTGAATCACCTGATGTGAATCAAATACACTTAAAAAACTACAATAATTAAACGATTTATGTGTTCAATTAGTCCCTCCCTCTCTTTTCTACATCATTAACTTTCTTTCTGATTCTATTCAGACAAACTTTAGTATCTCCCATCTTGTGGTGGGAGTGGGAGGAGCCTTCTCTTGACTTCATGTCCCTTTAACTACTGCCCCACTTTTCTGCTCCTCTTCACAGCAAGACTTTTTAGAGTTTGTCTACATTCAATGCTTATCAGTCCTTACCTCTCATTATTCCTTCAACCTACTCTTCCCATCTTCAGTCATCATCAATCCACTGAACTTGCTCTTATTGTCCTCATATTGACCAACTTGATGGTTCCTCTTCTGTCCTCACCTAGATCTTTGGCATTTGACTCAGCTGACTACTCCTTTGCTGCAGCTGCACTTTATTCTCTTGGACTTCTCGACACCACATTCTCCTGGACTTCTGCCCACCATTTTCTCTCTCTCTCTCTCACTCTCTCTCTCTCTCTCTTTCTCTCTCTCTCTCTTTCTCTCTCTCTCTCTCCACCCCCTAACCCCCACCCCCCATCTCTCCTTTTCTCTTTATGCCACTTCCAGTTTTTGAGGTGCCTTGGAGTTATG
>NW_011896781.1:3074-5438 GCF_000151845.1 Pteropus vampyrus | reverse complement strand
GAATATGCTGCAACAGGAAAATACACGGATGCCGAACGTAACGGCAGACAAAGTTATACACACATTACGGTCAGAATATTTTACAAACAGGCATTTGGAAAAAACGCTGTGAAGGAATATGGATAATACATTTCTGTCGAGATGGTAGTATTACAGGTGAACTGTTTCATTTATTTCTTCCGCTCGTTCATATGATTCTCTAGCATTATGTGACTTTAATCCACTTCCGATCTATAGGTATGGTATGACAAATAAATGATGTTAATTTTTTTTTTTAAATTATAAGGACAATATTATAAAAAGGAGTCAGATTCACCAACTGAACATGGAAGGCCACGCGGTTTAGACCTCAGAGGCCAGGAATCGTTAGCCTACGATGGAATAGATGTTCTTCCTTGACAGGATGGCTTCTTGGGGGCAGCGGTCGCTTAGAAACCGGCTTTCACTCTGCTCCAATTTCTGGCTCCTCACCTTGACTTTCCTGTCATCTGCAGTGACTTCATCAAATTCCTGGCCCAGTTTGAAGGAAATCTCAGTATTTTTAAAGGTACTTTCTGACTTGATGGTGATCACATCTCCATCCACACTGATGATCATGTTGGGTTTGGCCATGCCAGCTACTTTCCTGGTGGCAAAGCCCACTCCTGCAGGCAAGAAAAGAAGAAGACATCAAGCTTGCAATTTTCTCTCACTTCTTCAAGAAAGAGCTGTAGCGTGCAGACGTGCGTATACGTAGGTGGTGAGTCTCTTAATCGCCTCATTTAAACAGCTCCTGCGGGTGAGTAACGCAGGCCGATACTTAAAGAAACATGTGAGACACAGCTAGTTGTATATCTCTTTAAATTTTCTCTTCGGGGGCTCTAAGCAGCCCCTCAGGAGACCCTCTGTTACTATTCAATAAGAATATGTACAAAGATGAAATCGTCTGGATGTATATATTTTTAAAAAGTCACTGCCTTCTCAGATTTACTGGCCACCTCGACCACTGGGCCAGCAACTGCCATTCTATTCAACTCATTAAACACTTGTGGCACCGTAACCTTTTTGTCTTAGATGACAAAGATCTAATCCGCAGCTAGAGACAAAATTCTTAATAGAATTTGGGGGCCAATATAAAGTAACTCGGTTAAAAAATCAGCTCTTTGGGTGTACAAAATTAACATTTTTATAGCATTTGCTGCCAAGTCTAGTGTTCTTGGCTTTCCCCCCAATTACTCCATGATGAAACGATAAATTTTGATGAATTTCTCCAAAGGCAAAATGTTTCCTACATTCACACCATTTTAGAATGGTGATATTCCTCCCAATAAATTATGGAAAAGGTGAAATAGGGCCTAGGCATCAATTGTAAAAACTCCAAAATTTGAGAAATCAAACGTACTATTTTAGTACGTTTAGAAATTAATACTTTGATTCCCAATCCCTTCAGTTCCAAACTCCTCCTTTTTTTTTAAAAAAAAAAAAAAAGAGGAACATATTTTTCTTGTGAAAAGTATGAGATGAACAATTTACAACCCACCATATACAGCAGTAACTTGCTCTCACTGCGTATGTTATACAGAATTTACAACAGTCATAGACGTGTTGGATTTTTTAAACACAGGTACATAAAGCTAAGCTACTTCTTTGACTAAAGGCTGCTTACAGGTACCAAAGGTTAGAAGTCGAGGGGATGAGGGAGAGACATATTGTCCACAACAGGTGATGTCGGGGCTCTGATTTAGCTCCCTGTCTGAGAAGCGGCCACAGGTGGGATGATAATATGTGGCTTCAAGTCCTGGCTCTGTTATAAAACATAACGTCAAATACGTGGAGTGAGTGAGCGGAGCGAACGAGGGAATGTCAAGTGCGAATCCAGAGTGGCCAGCCTTGGGCAAGGTCATCTGCCCACTTGTTAGATTCCATCCTAATTCGACCGATGAAGGTGATACCTGTTCACTGATCATCAGTTAGAACAGGTGATCTCAGGAGGTATCTTATTGTCTTTCCTTATCACCAGTACTTTATAATTTAAAACGCAAGGGTAAAAAGTTTAAGTACAATTATTAAGAGCGTAAATTGTTTCTGAAAATCGATAGCTGAATAGCTTCAAATCCTGGCATTTCTATATCAGCAAATATTAGTTCACCGAATTGATTTTCTAGAAAGTGAGGTCTGCATCCTGCTGTAGTCCCTGGTTTCCCTCTTGTCTGTAAATGAGGAAAATCGTAATTACAGACAAGCAGAAAATACACTACGATTTAGGGGAAAATTAAGTCCTGAGATTTAGGGATTAAACCGTAACCCCTAATACATTGTGAAAAAATCCCTTCCCATTTCAACCACTTGATCGCATACAGGGGGTGTGAGGAGAGGGGCTTCCCA
>NW_011896781.1:0-379 GCF_000151845.1 Pteropus vampyrus | reverse complement strand
CTGAATTATATTATAAGCTCTAAATTTATCCCGATCTAAAAGGTGTCACTTTATTAGAAAACAATCATAAGTGGGCAGGTCACATGCTACCAAAAATCTTATTTCCCTCTTTTACGTAGGGAATAATTAGTGAACTTACTTTTCCTAAAGTCATCATGGTTTTCAATTTCGCCCCCCCAAACCTGAATAATCAAAATGTTCACATGTGCAGCAAACTCCCGTGCGCATACCCAGATTTTGGGAAAGAAAAAAGAAACCAAGATTTTACAGAGGGATCAATCACTGCTGAGTGAACAACCGATTTGCAGACCCACGTAAGTATCTCACTGGATGAAAAGACAGAATGTTCTCTCATCAAATAACCATCAGCTTTCACCAC
>NW_011896780.1:926-1232 GCF_000151845.1 Pteropus vampyrus | reverse complement strand
AACTAAGGTCGTACTTGGGAAAATAGCTGAAATTTGAGATGCAATATCCTTGCTCTTTGAAAATAAAAAACAAAGTTATATTATAAATAAAAAAAACTAGCTAATTATAGTGAGAGCAGCCTTATTATAAAACTATGATGTGTACAAGTGCAGTTTGATCATTATAAAACATAGAATGAGTGAAAATTTATAAATTGTAAATTTGTAGCATTTTTTTATACAATAACAAATTATATGTTAAGACTAGAAAAATTTAGTTATTATTCTTGTTTCTTTTACTTTAAATCACCTCTGAAATAGGCTGTT
>NW_011896780.1:0-876 GCF_000151845.1 Pteropus vampyrus | reverse complement strand
TTTTTTATACAATAACAAATTATATGTTAAGACTAGAAAAATTTAGTTATTATTCTTGTTTCTTTTACTTTAAATCACCTCTGAAATAGGCTGTTGTATTTTCTACAAAGATATTTCTCTATGTGTCTTGTGTTTTTGATAGTGGTTTTTGTTAATCTTATGTAAAGAATATTGCAGTGGTTGTGGTAATATTCACATATTTTAGAAATGATTCTTTTAATTAGCAATGAAGCACAACAGAAATGATGTGGGAACGAATTTCACAACTGAGTGAAAATTGCTTTTATTTTATTTTACGTACAGTAAATATGTTTTATACAAATTATATTTTTTTCAATGTTATTCAAGACTTAGGGTATAGTTGTTATTACACCCTATACATCAAATTCTCTTTGCTTTGAAAGAGTATCCACAAAAAAATGTATAGAAGCTTTCTTTTGATGAAAAGGGAAGGGAAAATCAACTAATATTAATTATATCCTTAACTTATAATTTGTCAAATGTAAATGTTAAATTTTGGTACACCAAAATCTTTAGCTAAGATTAATTTTATTCGTGTTCTGAATATAACCAGTTTTCTGAAAGCCATTTATGTTATGTATGTAATATATATTATGTATTGTACGTATATATATATCAAGTTATAGGTATTTGTAAATATTTTCAGTAACATAGAATCTTTTATATTTAAATGTTAAATTTTGGTACACCAAAATCTTTAGCTAAGATTAATTTTATTCATGTTCTGAATATAACCAGTTTTCTGAAAGCCATTTATGTTATGTATGTAATATATATTATGTATTGTACGTATATATATATATCAAGTTATAGGTATTTGTAAATATTTTCAGTAACATAGAATCTTTTATATTT
>NW_011896779.1:3029-5186 GCF_000151845.1 Pteropus vampyrus | reverse complement strand
CATTTAGCGCAAATGAGAGTTTCAGGCAGGACTAGGAGAGATGGCCTTAGCAGAGAAGCCTTTCAAAGAGCCTGCTCAGCCCACCACACCACAGGATTGGCTTGGCTCTCACTACCACTCACCCCTTAACTCATGTCTCATCTCTCTCGTTGGGGTGTCAAGGAGCAGACATCTCTTGGCTAAAGATTCAGATCTTGCAACAGCCTATTACCTGTGCCCTTGCCAGACTCCTGCCAGCTCCCTGCCCTAGCCTGTGGGGCCGGCTCACAGTCTTCTTGCAAAGGCTTCTGGGGAAAGTGCTGCTTGAGCAGCAAACAGCTGCCATGGCTAATCCATTTTCTTCTGTGCATTTGCAAAATACATAATTAAGAGTTCTGCTGAGGGGGGAAATAAAGCACACCATTAGATTTGTTTAGCATATTTACATCGGGTCTAGTGCACGCCTGGGCCCCCATGCCACACAAGACATTAAGGTAAGACTCCAGAAATAGCCCCAGAGTTGTTTGATGGGATCGGCTTTGTGTTAATTCCAAGTAAATATTTGCTATTCAGGTTTTTATATGTTTCACCACCAGAGGGGATTTTGAAAGGTGGGCTCCCCCACCAAACACTTTTCATTTAATTATCAGACCACTTATACACAGAGTTCCTAAGGCTCTCCCCATTCACCCTTCAATTTTGCCTTGCATTTTGCTTCCACCTTTTTTTCTTTTCTGATTTTGCTTTCTTTCCTGTTGCCAGCTTCTCCTCTCTCTTGCCCTCATCTGTACCCTCAGTGGGCAGAGCTGGGAGCTAAGTCTCTGGGGGGATGATAAAATGAACACGGTGTGGACTCCAAAGATCCTGGATTGAGGATGAGGTAGAACTTGCATATTCTCCTTTGAATCCTTGCTAGAGGGGATCAGGCATGACCTTGCTGACCTCACCTGAGAGGCTGGAGAGGAGAGGGGCTGTGAACCTCAAAATGAGAATGGAAAAATTCAGAATTTGGGAGGAGAGAGAAGTAGAGGAAGATAGAGGTCCAATGTGTAAAGGGAAGGAAGAGGTTCTAAGGGTCTTCCTAGAAGCCACTTAAAAAAAATTACTTTCAGAGCCAATAGAGTTTAGTGTGTAAACTTATAGTGACCAGAGGGGTGGTGAACACCATCACAGCATCCTGTGAAAGGTGCTGTTCATGGTCCATCCAAGCGCCAGGTCCAAAGAGGTTGTCCCTCTTTTATATTTACCACAGGGGAGCAGAGGATGCTGGAAGGGAGGGAGGGAACATCGGCAAAACTTAGCTGGCACCATGTTGAAAAGCTGTGGTGAGTGAGCCTCACACTTGGGCCCAGAGGTCATGTAGTATGTCAACCCAAACATTAACCCCCTCTTTCCATCCTTAATTATGATATTTCTTCCCTAATAAAATGAAGTGCACAAGCTCTTATGATGCAGAGCTGATTGTAGGGCAATGCTAAGGTTAAATAGCTCCACTTCTCATTGAGATAGACTCTTCCTGTAATTCCTGTGCTGTCCTGGTCCCAGGTCTCACCTGGGGCTGTCCAGAAAGATTATCTAACCCTCTACCATATCATTTTCTCACATATTTGCATTCACTTGTCAAAGTATTCCTAAGTGTCTTTTTTTGGCTTCAACAATCCTCATTTTTTTTTCCTTCTAAATATTTATCACAATTCTCACTAAAGAGAATTACATAAGTTGTGGCTTGTCTCTCAATAGACTTTCTACTCCAGGAGGACAGGAGCTATGATCTACTCACTGCTGTAACCCAGCACCCAGCAGAGTGTCAGCAAATAGGAGGTACTCAATATTTGTGGGATGAATTAAAGACATGGTTTGGATTTTTTTTTTTGCTTTTTTTTTCTTTTTCTTCTTCCTCTGAGTGTCCTGTAGTTTCTCTATTTACTTCTTAACCTGTATCTGTTGATTTGATCAGAGAAGGCCAGAATAGGACTACCACCTCCATGCTTTGTGCCGAGTCAACAAACTTTTTCTATGAAGAGTCAGATGGTAACTATTTTAGGATTAACTAGCATATTGTCTCAGTTGTAACTATTAAACTCTGTCATTATAGCCATTAAACAACCATAGAAAATAGTTAAACCGATGAATGTAAATATGTGTCAATAAAACTTTATTTACAAAAGCAGGTGGTAA
>NW_011896779.1:0-1059 GCF_000151845.1 Pteropus vampyrus | reverse complement strand
TATAAATTAGGCACAGTAAGAGATTAACAACAATAACTAACAATAAAGTTACACAATTATAACAATATACTCTCATAAAACTTATGTGAATGTGGTCTCTCTCTCTCAAAATATCTGATAACTGATTTGATAGCCAGATGGCTACTAAGTGACTAGGAAGCGTGTACAGTGTGGATACTCTCAACAAAGGGATGATTCATATCCCTGGCAGAATTGAGTGCGACAGCATGAGATTTCATTCACGCTACTCAGAATGGAATGCAATTTAAAACTTATGAATTGTTTATTTCTGGAATTTTCATTTAATATTTTCAGACCATGGTTGACCACAGGTAACTGAAATCATGGAAAGTGAAACCATGGATAAGGACAGATGACCGTAATGGTCTTTCAATGATGCGATGTCTGAAGGGAGTGAATGTAGAGGTGGACCGTTTAGGGTGTGCAGACTAGGAGGTGGCATAAAGACCTGTGCAATTGGGAGTGTGTATGAAGAGTGTGTGAGTAGGCTTGAGAACCCACCTTGGGGGGATATAGAGATTCCAGGGTGCATATGTGAGGTGGACTCTTTGAAATATAAATACTTAGGAGTATTTTTTGAGCATGTTTTTACATTGGGCTCTGTACATGCAGATGTGGACTGTTGAATGTGTGCATTCGGGCATGGGGTTTTGGAGGTTTGGACGGGTGGCGGTATGCACAGTCACAGGCGGCCAAGGGTGGTACTGGCAGTGTGCCTGCCAATGAGGGCAGTTGAGCACATGTATACAACTGAAGATGTGTCCATGCAGACATTGGTGTCGGGAATCTGGCAAGTGCTCTCAAGCTATGTGCCTCCTCCTTCCTTGGGCTAAGCTCTCCATGGACCACCACTCTGCTTGAACCTTGGCTTCCTGGGCAGGGATGGAGGACAGAGCATTAACTTGGCAAAGGCAGCTGAAACTTCATGGCTAAGTTTTTGGAACTCGCTGCCCAGGAAAATAATTAAAAATAAATAAATAAAAATGTTTCTAAGACCCTTTAGCTATTCAGAGAGGGAGGGAAATATAGATTTGGAAG
>NW_011896778.1:1768-3056 GCF_000151845.1 Pteropus vampyrus | reverse complement strand
CTTTTTCAATAAACATATGACAATGAGGCTTTCAAAATAGAAGTAGAACTTTACTGAAGATTACTTTTGTCAAATATGAAATTTTTCCTCTGGTGTCAGACTCTATTTGTAAGGGAATCCCAGAAATGAAAAAAAAAAAAATTTGCATTTAGTTTATTTCAATTCATTTTGTTTACCTACTATACACTTATACCAATAAATCATTAATTATAGAAAATTCATAATTGATATTTGAGAGGAAAATATCAAACAAGAAATTAAGAAAAGAGTATGTATCTCATATTTCTAATGCTTTTCTTTCCAGGTTAAAAAACTGTATCTGTTATTGCTAATGCTTTTATTTACCAAATTTTTTGTTGTTTCGATCAGTTTTTATTGACCATCTACTAACATGTTATTTGCTGTAGTTAATATAAAGATATAAAATATGGTCCTCTCAAAACTCGCAATTTGGTTTTATTATTGTACTTAAAATAGTTTTTTTTCCATTTTTAATTTATGCCAGCTTCCTCAGGGTAAGGGCATTATGTTCTGATTTTTATGTAATGTAATTCTATTTTACTGTACAATAATCACGTGGAAATATAATCCAAGTATTTAATATACTAAAGTATACTTAATATATTTAGTAAAAGTAATATATATGTCTCACTCTAAAAATAGCCGTATCCTATTTTAATTGATGATATTTGAAAATATTTTTTCTGTCATTCATTAAAGTGGTACATATAGGAAAACAGTCATTTCTATTCAGAAAATTACTCCATTTCTAGGAGTGGGAAACTAATAGAAAAGTTAAAGTTCATGAATACCTAAATTCCCTCACTAACTTCGCTCTATGAAGACTTTATGTCATAAATTCATGGACTCTCTTGCAAATCTCTTTACCGCAAATGTGTTATTTCCATTTATCATAATTTTTTTCACATATGCTTATTGTAAAACATAAATTTAACTACTATTTTAACAGAAAACTGGTAAAGGTTTTAAGTTCATCCCTACACATTCAGCAATATAAATTCTATAATGCTATTCTTATTCTAAAATTAAAATAATATATTTTTTGAAGTTATGTCAAAATAAATATTTTGTTTTTTCACTTGTGAATAATAGGATCTTGTTGAAAAAATTCAAGCTTCCAAGGAATCATGAATGTAAGTCATATGTTTTGTTTTGTTTTGTTTTTTACTAACATGAAGTTAACAAGTTTAATAATTTTTTATTTAGACATGTTCTAAATGTAGACAGTTATTTTTCTAGACAATTTGACAACCATTTGTAGCCCAGT
>NW_011896778.1:0-348 GCF_000151845.1 Pteropus vampyrus | reverse complement strand
AAAATTCAGTTTTTTAGTCCCACTAGCCTCATTTCAAGTGCTCACTAGTCACATATGGCTTAATGGCTACCATATTGCACAATGCAGCTCTACTCCATTATTCAACAAATATTTACTATACTGCATATTAGTCAATTAGCTTTGCTAGGTACCTTTTATAAATTGAATCATACGAATTGCTAATATCTGGATTTTTTCATGTATAAAATAGCAATTTCACATGAATCAATTATATTGTATTATCCTTTATACTTGAAGGCAGAAACTATGTCTTATTCTTTTTATAAATACCAGTGTACAGTAGGGAATTTTTTAAATGTTTAAAATTAACCCAGTATATGAATTTTT
>NW_011896777.1:1312-2786 GCF_000151845.1 Pteropus vampyrus | reverse complement strand
AAAGATATAGAGGAAAAATACATAGATGAGAGATAAATAGATGATATATAATAGGTAGATGGATGGATAGATAGATAGATGATGGATGGATGGATGGACGGACGGATAGATGATAGATGGATGGATGGATGGATAGATGATAGATAGATGGATGGATAGATGGATAGATAGATAGATAGATAGATAGATAGATAGATAGATAGATGGTAGATGGAAAGAGAGTGAGAAGCCGTCTAATACATAACGCCGTTGTCCTCCATCAGCGAACGAGGGTGGAATGCCAGCTCCATCTGACACCGCTCCTGACGCCCCCCGGGCTGGACTCGAGCGCTCAGGAGGTCCGAGGTGCTCCCACAAGCCACTGCGAGCCCCAGGCCACACAGGACTGAGCCCGGAGGGCGTGAGCACACACTTACAGCAGAAGAAGGCCCAGCACTGGAAAACAGACTTAAATTCTGACGAGTTACACCCACAAGTCACAAGGGAACGTGACAACAGAGGTGACCCCGGCCCGGGTCGAGGACAAAGGTTTGGTGTCTGTCTGAGCACTTGCTCTGGAGACTCCTGCAGTGACTAGGGAGACCGCAGAGCACCGGGTCCCTGGCCGGCCACTGGCTCTTGCTGGCCACACTCAGGGCCACTCTCTGGTCTATGCCACCGACCCAGGGTGGTGACCGCCCCGCAGAGAGACAGGCGGACATGGCCCAGGCGGCCATGGCCGACGTCCAGGAGCGGGCGCGGGGTGGGTGGCAGCTGGGTGCGAGACAGCGGGGGTACAGAGGGCTCCATGGGTCAGGACAGCGGGTGGCCGCCAAGGGGCCACCAGCAGCCCACTGGTGTGGCTGAAGGCGGTCTGGTGGGCCTGCCAGGGGGCACCTCAGAGACCTGTGTGGGGCCCGTCACCGCGGAGCCTGCGTCCTGCTGGTCGGCCAGCCGCAGCACCCACCTGCTCCGCACAGCACATGTCACATGAGCGGACCAGGCTGCGGCTGGCTGCGTGGTCTCAGCTGTCACTGGAAATGGGCGAGGCTGTTGCCCCTGTGGACTGGGACGTGTGGGGCGGCGAGTCTCTCCCGGGCTCCTGGTCTGGGCAGTGGCCCTCTGTGCATGCGGCACGCTGTCCTCCCCCAGTGAAGGCAGGCCCGGGGCCAGGGTGGGGCGGGCGCCCCGAACCTGCCCGGCGTTTCTCTGGTGTGCCACGGCCATGCTGGCACATGCCTCCCCGGTCCCTGGTGCAGCTTCTGGGCACGGGATCAGATCGTACGCGTGACCCCGCGTTCGCGTCCCATTTCAAGTCACTCGGGACTTCCCAAGCTCAAACCGGCCTCCACGGCTAACCCTTCCTGAGGTGCTGCTCGATGACGGTTCGGCCTTCGACTCACAGTAATTTATCTCCCTTTGCCCCCCACCCCCACCCCAAATATTTAAAATACAAACACTGACACAAAGAGAGGAACAAACAGAACGGGAAAGG
>NW_011896777.1:0-287 GCF_000151845.1 Pteropus vampyrus | reverse complement strand
GGGCAGTGGCCCTCTGTGCATGCGGCACGCTGTCCTCCCCCAGTGAAGGCAGGCCCGGGGCCAGGGTGGGGTGGGCGCCCCGAACCTGCCCGGCGTTTCTCTGGTGTGCCATGGCCATGCTGGCACGTGCCTCCCCGGTCCCTGGTGCAGCTTCTGGGCACGGGATCAGATCGGACGCGTGACCCCGCGTTTGCGTCCCATTTCAAGTCACTCGGGACTTCCCAAGCTCAAACCGGCCTCCACGGCTAACCCTTCCTGAGGTGCTGCTCGATGACGGTTCGGCCTTC
>NW_011896776.1:2899-4245 GCF_000151845.1 Pteropus vampyrus | reverse complement strand
AGAGCATCCACGTGGAGTCACTGATTATTAACACACACTGAACATTCTGCAGAGCTCTCGAATAAGCCTGAAAATGCCTCCACGCCTTCCATCTCAGCAAAAAACGACAGGATCGAAGGCACAGAGCAAGCAAGACAGGGCAGCTCTGAGAAACGAGAGGCCTCGGCCGCGGGAACCGACACGCTGGCGCCCCACGACCTACTCCGCCCCTCACGGCCTGTGAGCGCCGGCATCTAAGGACCAGGGAGGGTGGCCCGGCTCCGCTCAGGCTCCGAGTCCACGGCCGGCCTGGTCCTCCTCCCTCAGGGTCTCAGAGCCGTCGCGGGGCCCCCAGCGCCCCTCACTAGACGGGGCCCCCACACCGCCGCTTCGGCGCCTTCAGCCTGACACCCTTCGGCTCGGGGGGCACCCCCACCAGAGCTGCAGACTCCTTAGCTCTCCTTCCAGATGAGTGACCGGAAGCACAGCACGTGGCCACGGACGGACAGACGGCCCGGCCTCGCCTTCCTCCTCAACCGCGTCTGGCCCCGGTGACCACAAACGCAGGTTCCAGACGAACCTCAAGGAACTTCACACGAGGGGGCGAAATCGTAGGTGAGGTGGTAAAAACGACATGGTGGCCTGGAGGACGGAGACGTTTATCTGAAACCTTAAATTTCACAAGCATTTTTCTAAAAATTCTTTTTAGCCACAAAAAAAGCCAAGGGGCGCTTATTTTTAGTTGAAAGCGTTCGCGATCCCAAAATATCAATGAAAAACCACCATGGAAGGCAGCGCGTGCCCACACGGGAGCGCTGGGTGGACTGGCCCCCCGTGGCCCCGAGTCTGTGCTGGGGGAGGCGACGGCACGGGAAGTCCACCCCAATTTCCCGTTAAACCACGGCCGCTGAAACGTCCTTATTTTATCTCAGCTTTCCACGTACGGCGACACACCCCCACCCAACGACAGTGCTCGAGTATGCAAGAGGCCCCCCTCAGCCCTGGCCCCCACCAGCCAGACGCGGCCTGTGCTTTGTGCCCATATCCTGGCTGTCAACACCTGACAACCAGGTGGGGAAAGACCGGGACGAGGAGGGGACTCTGCAAGCCTCACCGGGCCAGAATCCTCTGCTTCTTCCTTCCCGCACGAGGAAGGGCTTGCCCGATGCCCACAGAGGTCCAGACGCCCCGCTCATGCTCCTTTATGCCCCTCACGCGGCCCACGGGAGCCTGTGAGAGACCGTGGGGACGTCACCCAGAGCAGCCGGTCAGCCTGTACTTCGCGGGGACTTAGGGCTGAGCCCTGGGCAACGAGCTTCGATAAAGTAGGGGGATGACACAAACTTTAAAACTATGGCTGGTGTGAT
>NW_011896776.1:0-1034 GCF_000151845.1 Pteropus vampyrus | reverse complement strand
CGAGGACCTCGGCCTGACAGTGCCACGTGGCACCTGGGAGAGCTGCCCTCCTCAGGCAGCTCCCTGGGCAGGACCATCACTCCCCCGCTGTCTCCTTCGTCCCCTGGGCCGGCGCTGCCACGGTCCTACGCGCACACGCTCTCTCCGTGCCGTCTGCTTGACTTACAATCCGCCTGGGACCTCTCTCCCAGGAAAGCGTCCCCAGGCACCCGACCCTATGCCCTGATCTGCTCAAAGTGACACGGAACAGACGCTGCTGTGACGCTGTGCGTGCATGGGTGTGGTCCCCACGCCCGCAAAATACCAGGCCCTGGACAAAACCTGGAAAAGTCCCGGGTTAGATTATGCACTGAGCACAGACGGGTTACGGAACCTGCCGCCTGGGCCACAGCTGCATGCCAGCTATGAGTCACTTACACAGCGGTTTCAGTCCCGTTTTAAGTCTTCACATGGGTGTGCGTTATTTTTGTGCCAAGAAAAGCGATAAAGCTACTTTCTCAGACAGGAGCAGCGCTGAGAGATGACTCCTCCACATGGTGACCAAGGTGGCAAACCACAAAGCTTTACGGGCCACCTTCAATGTCTAAGTGTTGAAAAGCATAATTAGGGAGGAAACACAAGAAAAAAGGTCCCCATTACTTCCGTACTTCTTATTCCTTAGATGAAGAACATCAGAGAGTCTTACCTGGTCTGAAATTTCTAGGTCCATGGAATAGGTAAAGTAACAGGCATGGGATTCACACACACAGGTGAGGCATGCTCGGCTCCCCACAGGTAGGAGCCCAGGACATCCCTCAGGAGATGTCCTGCTCGCTGGTCTCCTTCCACAGCCTGCTCCCTGAGGAGCTGACCCCCGACACTGGCCTTGCCCACAGGAACTAACTGCTCAGAGCAGGTACGGAGCCCCCAACCGGACCCCTGACCTGGTGGGCATCTGAATCCGACCCTCCTCAGACCCGGGTCACAGGCAGCCATACGCTCCCGGTCACAGCACCCTGCCAGCTCCCCAAAGCACCGCCCATGGCAGTCATCCA
>NW_011896775.1:8377-10337 GCF_000151845.1 Pteropus vampyrus | reverse complement strand
GACTGTCCTGCGGAGCACAGAATCAAGAATGGAGAGAATGTAGAAAGCACAGAGCTTAGGCGAACCTGAAGATCGGGCTGTAGGTCCTCGGGTGCGAATGAATTGAACTCACTGTTAAGGCGCTGTTTTTATCTAAAATGGAATTGGGATTCTGTTGCTGAGGATTTCAAAAAAAAATTTTTTTTTAATTAATTTCCCTCTTCCCTCCCTTGTCAAAGAAAAGAATGCACTGGACTGACTTAAGCAAGCAAGGGAGACTATTCGAGACTGGTTTTACGGGGGAGAGAGACTGAACACCACTTCACTGAGGCAGAGTGGGGGACAGTGTTTAAGCGCCGGGTGAGCTAGTTGGGGGCGGGGCAGGTCAGCGGGGTTAGGCCATCCTTGTTCGCTGATAGGTGGTGCTTCTCTGAGTTAGGTTCCCACCCTCCCACTGAGACTGGGAGACGGGGGCCCTGGTTCCTTCTTCTCTTCTTCCATTCTTAATTTGGGTAAGAACACTTAATTTGAGATTTCTTAATAAAAATATAAGTGCACAGTTTCGTAAAGACAGGCACAGCGCGGTAGAGCAGATCTCTAGAGTGCATCCGTCTTACGTAGCTGAGTCTTTCTGCCTTTTGAACAGTACCCTCCCCCCCCCCCCCCCCCCCCCCCCCCCCCACCCCCCCATGCGTCTCTCCCCCAGCCTCTGGCAACCACCCCATTCTGCTGTTTCTATAACTCGAACCATCCCAGGGACCTCATATATGTGGAGTTACGCAGTATTCGTCCTTCTGTGGCCGGCTTATTCCACTCAGCCTATCTTTCTTGATGATTACATTTCAAAGCAATGGCTCCCAGGTCCTTGAGAAAAGACGTCCCTGGGCTGTAAACCTGGCAAGAGGCTCAGAGGAGATTTACATCTCAAAGGGGCAGAGAAAGAATTTACAAGTTTTCTAAAGTAAATGCTCTCCGAAGAGAGAAGTGTCCGTGGTTGGGGGCAGGACAGCAAGGAAGAAACCTGTCTGGAGCTTAGTGGAGCTGAGGGGACCGTTAAGAAGCCATCTTGACCTCCCCCACCTCCTTCCCTCCCTCCCTTCTTTCTTTCCTTTTAAAACGCTAATCGCGTTTGTTATCATAGAATTAGACCTTGTTAAAAGATAATTTTATTTATTTACTTTTCCATTTTATTGAGTAGTAACTGACGTATAACATTATCTAAGGCGTACGACATCACGATTCGATATACGTACACCTCGCAAAATGATCACCGCCGTAGGTTCACCTAACACCCATCCCCTCACAGCGACACTTATTTCCCCGTGTGACAAGAACTTTTAATATTTACTATCTTAGCAATTTTCAAATATACAATATTCTTAACTATAGTTGCCATACTGTACTTTATATCCCCAGAACTTATTTATTTTGTAACTGGAGGTTCGTACCTTTTGAGGACTTTCATCCCAATCCCCCTCCCAACCCCCACTCCAATTGTCACCTCTGGCCACCACCCATCTCTATGGGTTCAGGGTCATTTTTTTTTTTTAAGTTTCTATATTAAAGGCTAATTTTAAAAAGATAAAATCGCAATTTTCATACAAATAGAAAAGGTATGCATGTTAAAATTTTTATCGAGCTCATTAATTAAATGTGGAAGCCAGGCAGTTAAAACCGATTCGAAGGAAAATAGAAACACCAGCCATTTCTACGTCAGGAGTATTGAAACTAAGTTGCGCATGAAGGTAACCCTAGCTTTTCTGCAGTGGGGTGAGAGCTCCGTTGGACCTTTACTGAACAACGTGGGCCGGTGCCGAAGGAGTCCGCGTCGAGATCGGATTATTTGGAACCTGCTTCGCAGGCGGTGGCGGAAACCTTAAATGTCGTCTGAGAAGAGAACTGACAGGCTCAGCCCCAGATTTTGGACAGCCGCTCAAAATTGGTTGAATTGGGATTTTGAAGTGTAATATTTTAGTTCAAG
>NW_011896775.1:0-1092 GCF_000151845.1 Pteropus vampyrus | reverse complement strand
GGACTCGGTTTCCGCACTGCTGAACGTGGCTTATGATGAGCTTGTTTGCTGCAGTAATTAAATTAAGGGGGATGGACAGAGACATCTGGCCTGTGATGGGCAAGCCAAAGGGTTCATCCCCTTTCGATGCGTGACATTGTCGAAACGGGACAGACGTCCTAGCTGCCGATCATCTCAGACCAGTTGGAAGCTGAGGTGTGTTTAGTCCTGCTGGTCAAAGCTCTGCTCAGTGCACGCACTTCACCAACATGTTTGTTTAAGCATGTGTACTCACACTCACCTGCATATCTGAGGGGCAGCCTTGCAGTTCAGGCCTCGGGTCCCAGGGTCCGACCGAGCCGGAGGAGACTCATCTTCATAAATCTTTGTCTCTTCTTACCCCCCGCCCCCACTGTCTTATGCCCGCCCATTTCCTTAGGGAGAAATCACGTATTGAATCACCCCAATCTTGTTTCCTCATCTGTAAAATAAATCGGTATAAGAATGATATAAAATATTGCCTATAGTACTCAGCATAAGACTGACCCCTGGGAACCCATCTA
This sequence comes from Pteropus vampyrus, assembly GCF_000151845.1. Classification (NCBI taxonomy): domain Eukaryota; kingdom Metazoa; phylum Chordata; class Mammalia; order Chiroptera; family Pteropodidae; genus Pteropus; species Pteropus vampyrus. The sequence goes on along the minus strand of NW_011896775.1, from coordinate 550 downwards.
TAATTCTCAACAGTGATGCTCAGTAATATCGGTGATAGTATGACTCTTTTTATTTTATTACTGGTTGTATTTTCCTGTAGGCTGTGTTTTTAATTGGGCCTCTTATCATTTTGAATACAGAATCCTGAACTCTTAGAGAGTAATAGGGACAAGGCCAGTGACCTTCACGCCAACCTCAGCCCTCACTCCCACTTTGTCGCCTAAGCTTAGGGCAGCACGGAGTCCATTAGAGCTGCTTAGTGAATACGTAACTGGACTCTTGACTGCCTCACCCCCTCCTACTGCTGAATGAGCCTGCTAAGCCCAGTGAGGCCGAATTTATTTTCTTCAGAGTGGTCTTTCTACAAAGTCATCTACCTTTTCTGGCTTTTTGAGGCTGCTGTTTGGGCCAGTGCCAAGTACTAGGATCTTGGTGTAATTATCTCTTACGGTAAATAGTTTTGGAATTCTAGAATCATAGGGTTGAAGGCGACCTTTGTGATCTTTTTGGCTTGCAGATAAAGCCAAATGCCAAAAGATAGGATACATTGTCCCTCCACCCATGAATTTG
>NW_011896774.1:4992-7731 GCF_000151845.1 Pteropus vampyrus | reverse complement strand
TGCACCGACTTCAGTAGAACCTCATTATTTAAAAATCAGAGCTCATCACACTGAAGTTGTCTAAATTAGGGTGTCTTCAGGCCCAAAGGAAGCCCAGGTTCATTTTATTCCCATTAGTAAGAATTATCATATTTGAGAGTGTTGTCAATTTAACTGTGACAGTGTCTCAGTGGGCGGGAAGAAAAGGTGATTAATTTGTACGTTGCAGGCTTTTTTTTCCTGATTATAAAAATAAGACGATTTGATAAATACAAGCATCTGTAAAGAATCGTGTAAAACTGCTGATAGTCGCATTCCCTCAAAACTTCACAGAAATAAAATTATATCATCTCTCTTTCCAGTTCTGTTTCTGCACGTCTCTATACATATCACAGAAAGCATACATATCCATACGTAAATATAAATGTTGTTGGTTTTTGTTTTTTTTTTTTTTAAATTTGCAATCATGGTGCCTTTCTTTAATGTCAGAGTCTGCATTTTCTTCCCTAAAATTATACCGTGACCTTTTTCCTTCATGACAAAATAATCTTCAAAGCTCAAGAAAGCTAAGAGCTGCCCAACATTCTGTTATGTGATTTATTTAACCTTTTGGCAATTCCAGCTTCATAAGTTTCTAACTCATGTCAGTAGGAACATATTGATTAAAAACAATCGTCTCCCAGTGTCTTCACAGGATAAATTTCTCGAAGCGGAAACACGGAGTCTGAGTGCGACGCTGTTGAGATGCTTGATGCCCGGTGTGGGGTGTGTGCTCCCCAAATCCGTCCATGTTTCCACTCCCACAGCCGACGAGAAAGGGTCCCCACTTCACCAGGTTTTCTTCGAGATCCAGTGTTATCACATCGTCACCTCTGCCAAGCGGATCGATTACAAACAGCATCTTCCCCGTGGTTTCTTCATTTTAATTTTAATTTTAATTTTAATTTTGGATCCCTACTGAGGTCGGACGTCTTTCACATTTACGTTAATTCATGACTTTTGTCCACCCGTTGGCGTTTTTTAATTCGGATGTTTCCCTCGATTGTCCCTCCCTTTCTGCCCTCTCTTGACCAATTGCTTGTCACAGCCCGCGCCGGGCCCTGACGGTTGGCGTGGGGGCCGTATGCAAGTCTTACCTGAGTCATATCGGGAGGCAGATTCTTTTCAGTCAACCATTTTCCAGGACTCAGAGGGCAAAAGTGTTCCCTACATGTCCCTGTCTTCCAAGGGCTTGCGTGAAATTCGGCATCATCATTGGTACGACTTCAACCTAACGGCCTTTTCTTCCGTTGGTGGTGATTGAGCTACAAGGAGGAAAAACGCAAGGGGCATAGTGGGAGACTGTGTCCTCGGGCACCTCTTCACGGCGTGACCTGCACAAGCAGTACCATTGGCCAAGCCCTGGCATCAGAGCCAAGTGGCCCCAAGAAGCTGTATTTGAGAGGGATGCTGAGAATTACTTTCTGGGGAGAAGGTTCCTCTTGGGATCAGGCGTATCCAGCTTCTGCTGCAGCAGAAACCGTGAGAGGAGGGTCAGTGAACGACGTTGCTATTCCTCGACCCTCGGCTCCCATCCCCAGGGACAAGGCTGACCCTCGCCGATGCCTTGACGGTAGTAACGATGCTTGTTGCTTTTAACCGTGAATCAGACGGAGCTTCTCGCTTCTGCTGTGCAGTCTCTCAGCAAGTCATTTCTGTGTACTTGTTTTAAAAATCTGTTGTTGCTTGGTAATTTCCATTGATTAGAACGATTTTCTGTAAGCCTAGCCAGGGAAGGCTTAGAAGGGGTTATAAATGGGGCTAATTAGTGAGAGGCAACTTGCTTTTATGGCTGTTTTCAAAACATTTAAATGACCCATCGTTAAATTAGGTTGCCAAATCATTTGTTAATTATCATGTTCCTACTGCGTTTATTTCCTCGGGAGATCTCACCTGCGGTCTAACAGGCAGAGCCAGGACCGTCGTGCAGAGGGAGGCCGTGGGTGGGGGTGCCCCTTTGGTTAGGTGTCTTTGTCGGTGGCTGGGCTTTTGTTTTCCATTAATGCTCCAGTGTTTCTCAGACGATGAGTTTGCTGGTGACTGATCTCTCGATTGGGAAGGATAAAACGGATCATTTTGTTCAAATTCCTGGCTTCTCCAAGAAGCAGTCCGTCTGCAGAATCCCCGACAGATGCGGTCTTGCACTCTGCACCCGGGCACGGCAGGAGAAAGATGCGATCCGACAGGCTGCCCGTTTCGTGGTCTGCCAGCTCTTGCAAGGGAGCCTGTTCCTTGTTTTGGACCGCGTCCTAGCTCTGTCCTCGGAGACGACGGCTAAATCTTTTCTCCCTTTTGAAGACAGCCACACAAGCAAATTTAAAGAGAGCTGTGATGCCTGCTGTGGTCCGGGGGAAATGTCGCCAATTCCTGCGTAATTGCATAATTGCAGTCACTTAGGCGTGATGGTCTGTGTACCCGTTAAACAGCCTGTTCTCTTCTCTCTCCGATAAGCTCATTTGTGTCCATCCCTCTTACACAGCAGTGATCCAGACTGAAGGATGTTCGAAGTGTGGTGTGACGTGTGGACGGTCAGATGTGTCCTCTCTTTCTTGTCTCGAAAGCCTGTCCCTATCTACGTAGACAGAAGCAGTGTGCATTTGAGCCTTGGCGACTTCAAATCATCCCGTCGCTCAGCTGGCTAACGCGTTGTCGACAGTTACAATTAGGCCACATCCTAATAGCGTCCCTGTGCCAGTGGTCACGTTTGTTAAATAAGCAGAC
>NW_011896774.1:0-3187 GCF_000151845.1 Pteropus vampyrus | reverse complement strand
TGGGGGGTGATGCAGACTTTCTGGAACTAGCTAGAGATGATGGTTGCATGCCACTGGGAATCTACTCAGTGCCACCGAGTCGTAGGCTTTACGGAGCTGTAAGTGGTGAATTGAACATTAGGCAGATCGGAGCACGATTTAACACGTAATTATGATTGTGAGGCTTAGTTCTTTATCTTGTCGTTGTGAGCTTGGGGGCGGTGTCGCGGGCATCCCCTTGGCTTTCTACAGCTTAACTGGCAGCGAAAGCTGATTGCTTATTTCGTGTTTTATATCCTTTTTCTTTACTTTGTCAACTCCGTGCGTGCGTCTTGAACGCACAGAGACTAACCATCGGCAGGTGCACTCCGGGGCGTCTAGCAGGGGTTTAAGATCCAATGGCAAAGAACCTGGCCATGCAGATTAGCGGGAATTCTTAGCAAAACCGGAGGCTCAGATCTGGGAAAGCAAATCGAGACCTGGAGCCTAGAGGTCAGGAACTAGTGGGACTGGCATCGGGGTGCATGAGAGTGACCCCCGAAACGAGACGCTGTCCTCAGGGCTCACGACCAAGGTGAGAGAGAGACATGGTGCTCGGTTCACGTACTCATACGTTTATACGTGCAAAGAGACGTTTCTAGGGACTTGTCCCGTTTATTTCTTAACCACTTTTTGACCTGGAGCAGGCTTTGGAGAAGGACAGTGACACCCATTAGCTCTGTTGGGATCTGTGTCCTGTTCTGTGTCAACTTGTTTCCGAGATCTTTGTCCCAGAGGAAGAGGCCGCCAAGCTTTCTATTCACATCTGTTTCTCGTTTTGCTGAGAACGTGTGGTGGATGTGGTCGGCAAACAGCATTCTGTTTTAATGGGTGGAGGAGGTCGGTCGGCTTCCCCAGGCCCCTGTGCGGCGAGGCCGATGCCTCGGGCAGGAGGACGGAGGGCAGGGGCTGCCACGGGTCAGGGGACCGCACGGTACGAACCAACACCGACAGCCAAGCACAGGCTGTCCCCTGCTCCCATTGCCCTTGGCCAATGGTAGAGTCATGTGAACTCAGGAGCAAGGAGGCGATCATTTCACCACTTGGGACCGGTTTACACCGAGTCTTCCTCTGGCGAGATTTGGAGCCTGGGAGGATGTTCTGATCACACCTGCCAGCGACACTACAGAGCAACTTAAAAAGATGCGTCTGCGTTCTCCCTGCAGGTCCTGGGAGCTACAGGTGCATATTTACCGTCACAGGAAAGCAGCAGGGTGTACGTGACAGGCTGGGGGAGGGACATCCCCAGCCTCGCAGGGAAGACGGCCGGGGTGGTCAGCGTTTCTCGGCCACGGTTTTAACCAGAGGCACGAACTAGCTTGCGCAGCGTGAGGTTCAGGGGAACCGCTGGCTGGCCATCCACGGAGCGGCTTCTTTGTCTTTGTCCCTATGCTGGTCATTAAATCGGCTATGCCAGGCCCCGACACCATTGCCTGGCTGACCGGCTGTCACCCCCTGTAAAGGAAGTTTCAGTGCCCCGGGGGAACAGTGCCAGCGAGGGCGCAGGGAGGAAAGCTCTTCGCTCCATATCCGAACCCCTTGCTCTCTCTTCTCCTTTGAAGTTTGTGTCCAGTCCGTTTTTCCCCCCTTCTACCTGTCCTGTCTGTGTTTGCATTCTCTCGGACCGCCTGTCACATCACGCAGGACACTCCTTCCTGCCGAACGTTAGAAATCCAGGGACGGTCGGGGTGCTCGGCGGTGCTTTGACCAGGGGCTTCTGGAATAAGCAAACATCCCGAACCTGGACCTCGGCTCTGCTGCTTCCTGTGTGGCCCTGAGGAAGCCGTGGGGGCAGAGGCAACCTCCGTGGGCACAGGAGCACTTTGTCCTCGGCTCCCGCTCTGAACCCCGAACGCCTGCAGCAAGAGGGACCAGAGCGTGTTCGGTGCTTCTCCCCTGTGTGTGCCAGCCATCAGGCCACCACCTGTCACACAGGGGATGGGCCGATGGGGTCCTCTGGGGTCTCCTTTATGAGGGCACAGATCCCATTCAGGGGGGGCTCCTCCCTCGTGACCTCATCACCTCCGAGAGCGCCCTCCTCCTGACAGGTGGGGGTCAGGGCTTCAGCCTGTGAAATGGCATTGGGCACAGTCATGCAGACCGAAGCAGTGTCTGTTTGTGTCCCGTTTCCGGAATCCTTCTATAATTCATTGCTCCCGATAAACCGGTCACCTCAGCCTGACCCTGTCAGCCTCTCCTCCGTGTCGCACCCTAATAGTCCATCGGACCATGCTTCGCCCAGGACGCAGAACGTGCTACCTATGGGGACTCTCGGCGTTCCACAAAGTTTTAGGATGTTCACATGGCCCAGAATTTGGAGGGGCGCGCTGGCACACAATTTTCTTTGTGAAATTCAGTAAATTGTAGGTGAATAAAAACATTAGATGAGCCACGATGAGCAGATAAGAGCAAAGTGTGTAGATTTGGAGGCCGAGCAGCGGGATTAATACACGGAGCGAGAGAGAGCGACAACCTTTGCTGAGAGGTTGAACTACTCGGGTGAAATGCCGGGGCGTATCACGTGGCACCCCTGTGCTCTGGTTCAACCTTTGCCCAGTCCCCATCCAATGAGAGGCCTCTCCAAGTGACAGGGGACACGCGTGTATTTGAGGTCACTAAGAATGGCCGTTCAGGAAACTCTGACTCAGGCAGAAGCCCAAACTGTCTTGATGAGGACACAGAGGCAGTGGCTGTGTATGACAAAGGGGAGGGGACAGTGACGTCCTCAGAAGGAAGGCGTGGCTATCTATCGGTGCAGATCACGTGACACAGTGACGCTGACTCTAAACAGTGCTTTTAATTCTCAGTCCGGAGTCCGCAGAGCTGGAGTCATGACCTCTGCTTTCTCATCATTGAATTCTCTGAGACACCTGGTTGCCCAGTCCCCATCCAAAGGTGGCTCTGTCCTGTTTTAACATCCCGAAGGCTTGAGGCATCAGATGTAGCAGGTGACATCTCTGTGATGGCAGCTCGGGCTCCCTTGCAGAGGGGTTCTGCTTAGATGATTTTGACAAGAGAAATGGTTTCCTTTCACACGGTCGCCTGACGGAGAGCGCCACTTAACTCAGTGCCTCGGCCAGAGCACAGGGGTGCCACGTGATACGCCCCAGCATTTCACCCGAGTAGTTCAAATGGAAATCGCGGCGGGCGAACCCCACGTGCGAGTTTG
>NW_011896773.1:402-1294 GCF_000151845.1 Pteropus vampyrus | reverse complement strand
CCATGTTAGCAAGTGTTCTCTGTTCAAGCGGAATGAATCCTAAGGTGTACAACACTAGTGTTTTATACAGGAAAATGGCAGTGGAAAATCCAAGAGCTTGTTCCTGCCACATAGGCAATATCTGACTTGCCCATAGGTTGGAACAGGGGCAGAACTGCTCAGGGTTATATTTAGTGGTGGGAAAGACTCCTCTGTCCTGGAAAGAGCTGCTCATCTGAGTGAGTTTTTTTTCTTTCCATCCGCAGAATATTTACCATAAACCCCACTGATGTGGCCCCAAGGAAATCAGCAAGTCAGGCTGTTGTTTCCAGTGTACCCATGGTCTTAGGTGTCTCTCTTATTTTTTTTAATTAATTTTTATTTTATCAAATTGTTTTTACAGTTAAACAAAATTGAATAGTACTGTCAAGATAAAAAGTACACACCTGCTATAAATACTTTGTCTCTGCAATGAACATAGAGGTGCCAGTTGGAGCCAAGTTCACTAGTGTTGCACAAATTAACATTTTCATTTCTTTGGATAAATACCCAGAAGTGTAATTGCTGGATCATTTGGTAGTTCCATATTTAGTTTTTTGAGGACCCTCCATACTGTTTTCCACAGCAGCTGCACCAATTTACATTCCCATCAACAGAGCACAAGGGCTCCCATTTCTCCATATCTTCTCCAACACATGTTATTTCTTGTCTTTTTTAAGACAGCCATTCTAACAGGAGTGAGGTTATAATTATTGATCAATGTACAATTCATGTTAATTAACATAGTGCTCATTGAATATAGCATAAAATATCGTTATTTTTTTTTAATTCCAAAAGTAAAAATATGAAATACCACACATTCAAAAATGGTAGTCCCAAGTAGTTGTCATAATATTTGCAGCCTAATATTACA
>NW_011896773.1:0-352 GCF_000151845.1 Pteropus vampyrus | reverse complement strand
TAAATACCCAGAAGTGTAATTGCTGGATCATTTGGTAGTTCCATATTTAGTTTTTTGAGGACCCTCCATACTGTTTTCCACAGCAGCTGCACCAAATTTACATTCCCATCAACAGAGCACAAGGGCTCCCATTTCTCCATATCTTCTCCAACACATCTTATTTCTTGTCTTTTTTAAGACAGCCATTCTAACGGGGGTGAGGTTATAATTATTGATCAGTGTACAATTCATGTTAATTAACATAGTGCTCATTGAATATAGCATAAAATATAGTTATTTTTTTTAATTCCAAAAGTAAAAATATGAAATACCACACATTCAAAAATGGTAGTCCCAAGTAGTTGTCATAATA
>NW_011896772.1:4244-6345 GCF_000151845.1 Pteropus vampyrus | reverse complement strand
GTTATGGGTAGAAGAGCAGGACCTGACCACATAATACCCAGGAGTAATTTACAACTGTAATGTCTCAAGTTTAATGTCCGGACCTCTTTATTCTGCCCTGAAAGAACCAAGACAATACATTGTCTTAATCTCACTATATGCCATTTCATAAAGCATTTTTGTAAATGCTACCAAGCGTTATAGGCCAAAATTATCTGGCAGGTTGCACCTATGTACCTTTAAAGTTAGAGAGTCTGACTTTGTAGACATTAAGGTGAGGGGCAGTGATTGAGGATTCTGGGTGATTGCTTTCAGCTAGGTTTCCTGAAAAGCAGCCTTCACGACAAAGATTGGCCTAGATGTGTTTATCATGAAAAGCTTTGAGGATCAACACCTGTGAAAGGGAAAGAAAGAAAGAAAGAAAGAAAGGGACAGAGTGGGCAGTAATGCCATCCCCATGAAGGACTTGGTCAGTCCCATGCTGAACTCTGTAACTAGGAGAATGCTTCAGAGTTGTCCTAAGTTTGAACAAGTGAACTCACTCCTCTACACTTCTGCATTGGTCAGCCATTGAATGAGAGTTGCCCCTTCCTAAAGAGGAATGACAGCTGAGGGATCTCTTTTGGCTTCTTGGACCTTGGCACCCTAGCACAGTGGCTTTGCTCCTCGTTTCATCTTTGCCACCTCTGCATCATTTTCCTTTCTTGGGACCATAGGACACCCTCATGCCAAAGGGAAATTAGGTGTGGATCAGCTAAGTTAAACTCTGGAAAGTAAAATACCTCCTCCACTGAAGGGACAATTGTTTCAGTCACTTAAAATAGACATGTCTTTTACTACATTTGGGGGTTAGATAGAGTAAGGAGGGGAGGTGAAGTTCACTTATGAATTTTTAAAGTTCACTGCTTATAACAAGAGACCTACACTTTTGAGAGTTTGAATATCAAAGATGTCAAATATGAAGCAGAAGTTATAAAAAATAAGTTATGGAGGGATGATTAACCAAGGTGAGAGAATTCTCTGCAAGCCCAAGCAAAAACAGATTCCAGAAATGTATCGTTTCTTTGAAAGGTCACCTGCCTACTCTCTGTTACTACCTATCCTCAAATTTACTAAGATAGGTTTCAATCTTGCAGCAAATGCAATTGTCTAGAAAAATGACTTGGTCAAAGCTATCACAAAGCCCATGCACAATTCAGAAGGGGATAAAAAGGTGGCTCTGTTGGGTTCAACAGGGTGTCAGTCTAGAAGTCAGAGATTCACTACCATTTTTAAGACTTAACCGCAAAGCCAGGAGATAGAGCTATCATATTAAAAGGTAATAGACTGGAGGCATTTTGTGTAACATCAAAAGCAAGAAAAGCATTGTACTGACAGAGGGAGAGCAAACACCTATGATCATGATGATAATTTTAAACCATCAAAAAAAAATCCACTGTTTTTCAGTTGTGCTTTTTAACAGAGAAAGGAAACACAGAGTATTTTAGAAAAGTCCCTATTTGGCAGAGTTAAAATAAAATATAATTAAGCAAGAGACAACCCTTAGAGAAAAACTGGAAAACCGGATTTTGGGTAGAGGCCAAGTAAATAAAGTGCTTCTGGGAGTGAACTGAAATGTATGTGAGTTTCACATCAAAGCCAGAAAAGGGGAGGAGCCCAGTCCTACTGCAGATAACATAAAAGGATGCTCACAGCTGTAACCTGTTCTTTGAGCTCTATTCAGAAATGCTGTTCCCAGAAACACAGGAGGATCTGCTTCACTGCCTCCGAGCTGACCAGGTACTGACACAAAAGAGATGAGAAACAGATGGTTCAATTCCTTACTGAACAGGAATTGGCAGCCATATTTAGAGCATGAAGCTGGCTTCATGGTGGGAAAAGGTGTGATCAGCGATAAGAAGTGTCCCCTAACCTATACACCCCACTTTTCAAGCCCAAATTTAGTCTTCACTCAGATGCTCTTCCAAGATCCCTTTGGGTCATCATCCTACCCCGGGACGGCCCCTTTCCCAGCTCAAGCAAGGAGAACATCCCTGCAGAATTAAGGTTCCTGTGATTCTACAAAGGTACTACTTGAAGTTGCTTTAATCTGCATTGATTAAATGTCTCTCCAGAGGGCATG
>NW_011896772.1:0-579 GCF_000151845.1 Pteropus vampyrus | reverse complement strand
TCATGATCTGATTCAAGGGGCAACAGAATGGATGATGTTCAGGATGTGTAACAGCCCAAGACTGGACAGAGTCCCAGGGTGGGTCTGAGGTCTGGGGAGACTAACTGAGGAGAGCAGTGAGAGGACAAGGCCAGTGGGGTCAAATATTTCGGTAAGTTCCCTGACAGCAAGGACTATGCCCTGACCATGCTCCATCCCTGACAGTAGCACAATGCTTAGCTCAGGCTTCCCAATGCGCAGTCGATAAATGAAGAATTAATGAACAGCCACAAGTACCAGTGCCTGGGAGATGAGTGGGTTATGATACCTACATCAGAGTTTCTCAATGGAAGCACAGTACAGAAAAATACACACTCTTGTTTTCATTTACATTAAACACAAACACGGTACTCTCAGAATACTGCAACACTTCTGACTCTTCTGACACCCGATGTGTGGGTTTTTTTCTACACATCAAAAAATTCCGTGACACCATCTGTGTGTCCTACTGTCGAACTAAATTCTGATACTATCTACCTGGATACAGCATCAGATCCTACAGGTTAGGTCTCAGTCCTACAAGACTCTCCCTCTACCCCA
>NW_011896771.1:3371-5153 GCF_000151845.1 Pteropus vampyrus | reverse complement strand
TTATTTCTCACAGTTCTGATGGCTAGAAGTCTGAGATCAAGATGTCAGCAGGGTTTGTTCTTCTGAGGCCTCTCTTTGCGTTGTGGATGGCAGTCTTCTTCCTGTGTCTTCACATGGTCTTCCCTTTGTATTTATCTGTGTCTTAATATTCTCTCTTTTATAAGATTGGATTATATTTCGTTTTATGTATAGACCACATTTTCTTTATCTGTTCATCTGCTGATGGACATTTAGGGTGCTTCCACATTTTGGCTACTGTGAATAATGCCACTGTGAATATGGCTACACAGATACCTCTTTGAGACCCTATTTTCTTTTTTTTTAATATATGTTTTATTTTGTTGACATACGTTATATTAGTTTTAGGTGTACAACATAGTGATTCAATATTTTTATGCATTCTGAAGTGATAACTGATAAATCATTACCATTTGTCATATAGTTATTACAATATTATTGACTATATTCCTTGTGTTGTACATAACATCAAGACCCTGCTTTTAATTCTTTTGGATATATAACCAGAAGTGGTGGATCATGTGGTGGTTATATTTTTAATTTTTTGAGGAATTTCCATATTGTTTTCCATAGCAGCTACACCTTTTAATAGCTGTACCAATAGTGTACAAGGCAGGGTTCCTTTTTTTCCATATCCTCACTAATACTTATTTTCTTTTTGTTTTTTTTTTTTTGTTTGTTTTTTATAATAGCCATCCTTACTGATGTGAGATGATATCTCACCGTGGTTTTAATTTGTATTTCCTTGATGATTAGTGATGTTTAGTACCTTTTCATGTGCTTCTTGGCCATTTGCATATTTTCTTTGGAGAAATGTCTGTTCGAGTCCTGTTTTTTTTTAACTGGGTCATTTGTTCGTTTGTTTGTTAGTGAGTTGTAGCCTAAGCTATTGTAAGAACACCAGGCATATTGGATTAAGGCCTACTCCAGTAACCTCATTTTAATTTAATTCCCTCTTTAAATTTCCTGTCTCCAAATACAGTCACATTCTGAGGTAATGGGGGTTAGTATTTCAACACATGAATTTGGCTGCGGGGGACACAATTCAGTCTGTAACAGAGGCATTCCAGTGTCAGTTATTGAGTGAATACATTTTTTTTTTCATCCTAACTACATAAACATTAGCTGGGCTGGGTTAGAAGGGTGGGAGTTCTGTGACTCCTTTGAAATGATTTGTGGACTGATAACTTTCAGACCACATTTCCCTGTTACTTATCTGAGAAGAAAAAAAACCCAAGAAAGTGATAATGTATTGGATTTTGTTAACCAATGTCACCATAAAAAAATAAAAAATAATAAAGTGATAATGGCAAGATAGCATTGGGGACAGAGCCCAGACTTCACCTCCTGGTTCAATAGCATAAAATGAGGATATGTATGAGTCGGGGAGTCCTGTGCAATCAGTCCATGGCCACTTGGGGACGAGAGTTTCAAGGAAGAAGCTTATCCACAGGTTGGTTTACGCTTTCCATTGCCTTTTTGCAAACAGTGAGCTGGAGAAGGATGGCCACACTGCTCTCAACACTCATTCCGTTAGCCCTTCAGAGAAGATTAAACAGTACCAGGCTGGTCAGACAGTGACTTGCTTCTTGAAGAAGGTGAGTAGTACACACTTTACAATGCCATCTTTTTCTCAGAAGAAAAGGAGAAGCTGGAGATGGGCCATTAGCACTAGGCTTTGATTCTGTGTTGCTGCCGTGCTGGTTTGTGGGAGACGATATAAGGCCTCTGCTCCTAGAAAACTTCTGGTCTAATCAAGAAGCT
>NW_011896771.1:0-301 GCF_000151845.1 Pteropus vampyrus | reverse complement strand
AATTATAGAAGCAATGCATGATTATATACCAGATAAAATATTGCATAGAAAATGAAAACTTCCATGGCTCCTCTCTATCGCCACAACTTTTTGTTATTATATATCTTGGTCTCTGTCTTTCAAGACTTTAACACATATTTAGGTATAATTTTCCTTTATATAATAGAATTTAATTTTACATACTATTCTGTGACTTGTTTTTTTCTCACAGCAGTTTATCATAGACTTTTTTTATGCTGATATATCTAAATTAATCTTTTCTTTTACCTTATTTTTAACTTGTTTTTAAGTATTCTGTTAT
>NW_011896770.1:1758-3816 GCF_000151845.1 Pteropus vampyrus | reverse complement strand
GGGATGCCAGCGACCAGCCCCACAGAGGCCGAGGGGCAGGCAGAGAATGGAAAAGGAAGGAAAAATACTCCCGCCCTTTCCTCTCTCTAGTGAACCTGCTCAGAGTACTTGCCCCACCTGCTGTGAGGAAAACAGGTGCTGAGTGCTCTCTGCGGGGAGCCAAACTTTCTCCTGGTTTCCATGGGCCACTTTCCCACTTCCCAGGGATAACACAGAGCTGCTAGCCGAGGCTGGTCCCCTAGTAGACCCTCAGTGCCCATCAGCAAGGAGTAAAAGCAACAGCAGTTTAATCTGATTAATTTTGAATGCCTTTCTTCCAGCCATTCAACAAATATGTATTGAGTACCTCCTGAGTGCCAGACAGTGGGGATACAGCAATGAACACAACAGATAAAAATCCCTCATCACCATGGAGTTTACATGCTGGCGTTTGGGGAGCCTCCTAAATAAGATAAGCAAGTAAGACCTTAGCACCTCAGCATATCAGACGGGTGATGCATGCTGGTGGGGCGGGGCAAAGAAAGCAGGGAAGGAAGGTGGGGTTGCTAGGGGAAGGGAAATGCTGACATCTGAGTAAGATCTGTTGGGGCTGGAAAGAGTCCTGTGGGTATCTGTGGGGAAAAGCAATACCAGGCGGAGGGACTAGCAAATGCAAAGGCCCTGAGGCAGCCTCCAGCAAGAAGGCCTGGAGCAGAGTGAGTAAGGGAGAGAGCTTCTCAAATCAGATGAGGCCGGAGAGGAAACCTGTGCTGCAGGGATGTGTGGGCCGGTGGATGAATACTCCAGTGAGGTGGGCAGCCATGGGAGGGTTCTGAGTGCCAGACAGTGGGGATACCTAAGCTTACAGAGCAGGTACAATTGCTAACTCCCAATCTGCAGAGGGGAAACTGAAGTCCAGAGAGGTTAAGCAATATGTCCAAGGTCACAAGCCCAGGGACTGAAGAACCGGGATCCAGAGGGAGGCAGTCGAACTCCCTAGCTCCTGACCACTGCTGGGGGTCGTTCTGAAAAAGCACAATCCGGTGTCACCTCTGTGAAAGTCAAGGCCCCCTGCACAGGTCAGGCACGTCACAGAGACAGGAAGCATCCATGACCTCACTCAGGCAGGAGCCCCTTCTGGTACAATCCCACAAGCTGGAATGCCAGCCTATTCACTTTTGTCCCAGTTCCTGACCCCTCCTCACATTAACAAAACTCAGGAGACTCCCCAGTGGCCAGGCATCTGGCTTCTGCCTGGGGATCCCTAAACCCTGGACCCCTCAGCCATCCTAGACCAGCCAAGGACATTCTGTTCTTGGGGGCAAATGGCGGTTGCTTTGGAATGATGAGCCATTCGCTCGCCCCACCTCACTCCTCTCACTCGCCCTCCATGGTGTCCCTCTGCGATCACAGATTTGTCACTGGCAGCTCCAAGCCAGGCCTGCACTCTCTGACTTCAGCCCCGAGCATCCAGCCCCCACGCCCTGCTGTTTTCAAATGACCTTCAACTGGGCTCCGTGTGAATAACACCCTACATCTGGAGCAGCACAGCTTGGGCAGAGCTAAAGCCCAAAAGGGGTTGAGCCCCGTGAGACAAGGGAGGATGGGTCCCTGCAAATAAGGGAGCTAGCTCGGCAGGGTGGGCAGAGAGCAGTGCCTCTGCTCCGGGTCTAAGAGGTGTCCAAAAGTCACAAGCACTATCACACACTTCATTACATTAACGACCCTGAATGGAGGGAATACTTAACAGCACTGACACTTTTGAGTATCTCGTTCAGTCTCTCTCTCTGACAGAAAGGGAAAATGAGGCCCAGAAAGAGGGCAGGCCCGGCTCATTGTCACATGACAAATGGACATTGGAGAAGAGAAGGAGACCAGATGGCCTAAGATTCCAATACCCAGTCTGAGCCAGTTGCCACACAGGTGTGTGAACACCTGCAACTTCCCGGGCCCCATGACACCCTTGCCCCCTCTGCACCAGCGGATCAGGTTGTGCACACGGGCCTACATGCACGTGCGCACGTGCACACGCCTGACCCCTTCCCTTCTAGCCTCCAGGACCCTGCCTGCCTCTGGCAG
>NW_011896770.1:0-943 GCF_000151845.1 Pteropus vampyrus | reverse complement strand
GGTGTCCAAAAGTCACAAGCACTATCACACACTTCATTACATTAACGACCCTGAATGGAGGGAATACTTAACAGCACTGACACTTTTGAGTATCTAGTTCAGTCTCTCTCTCTGACAGAAAGGGAAACTGAGGCCCAGAAAGAGGGCAGGCCCAGCTCATTGTCACATGACAAATGGACATTGGAGAAGAGAAGGAGACCAGATGGCTTGACTAAGATTCCAATACCCAGTCTGAGCCGGTTGCCACACAGGTGTGTGAACACCTGCAACTTCCCGGGCCCCATGACACCCTTGCCCCCTCTGCACCAGCGGATCAGGTTGTGCACACGGGCCTACATGCACGTGCGCACGTGCACACGCCTGACCCCTTCCCTTCTAGCCTCCAGGACCCTGCCTGCCTCTGGCAGCGGGTGGGGAGCAGGAGGGACCTCTGAAGGGTAAGAAGGCAGTGAGAGGGCAGGGAGGAAAAATTCCCAACATTCCAAATCGGCCCAGCTGGGATCGGTCTGGAGCAGGCTGCTCTCCACAGCCCACGACTCACAGGAGCCCTGCTCACCGCCCCCCTCCCACAACTCCTCCACCTCCCACCCTTCCATGCTTTTCTGGAAGCCCAATTAGGGGAGGGAGGGAGGAGTGGGGGACATGAAGAGAGAGCAGAAAAGCAGAGTCAGCCAAAAAGCTTGGAGATGGACCAAGACACCTGAATGTGAGTAACTGCCCAAGTAGGTGAACTCTGGGTCGTGCTATCCATCCCACTGCCTCCTGCTGAAGGGTACCTGACCCCAGACCAGGTGGACGGAAGATGGCATCCCCTGGTTCTGTAATCGACAGGACAACAGGCACCTGGCCAGACCTAGAGACAGGCGAGATGCCCTTTTATGGGTTTTTCCAAGGACTTTAGTCTCCAGGTTGAAATAGGAGGCCCTGTATCCCATCAGAAGGA
>NW_011896769.1:2917-3429 GCF_000151845.1 Pteropus vampyrus | reverse complement strand
TTGGATGAGAGACCACCTAGGAAAATCAGGTGCTGTGGGCCTAAAAAACAAGGAATTGTAAGCTGACAAGGTTCTTGCAATCTGTGAGGTCAACCAAGGGTTGCCTCACTTAAAACATAATAAATAAATAAATATACAAACAAACAAACAAATAAATAAATAAATAAAATGCATTGCCTATACCTATGCAGCAGGTTTATAGGTTTCTTAGTTCTGGTTTTTTTTTTTTTTTTTTCAAATTTTGAAGTAATTTTTTTGGAAAAGTCAAAGTGAGAGGTTTTTAAACTTATTTTTAGTTTATTCCTTGAAACATAAAATAATTTTTTTTTTTTCAGTTTCTCTGGCTCCAGTGCTTTTCTCCTTGATTCATATTATTGTCGTAACAGTTAAAACGTTCACATCACTCTTGGATATTCCAGGTTGCCTTGTTACTATTATGTAATGTACAAAGTATTCTTAGATGTCCCAAGTTTTTCTCTATTTCATGTTTTATTTTCCTTACTGTGGTTACA
>NW_011896769.1:0-1757 GCF_000151845.1 Pteropus vampyrus | reverse complement strand
TATTTTTAGTTTATTCCTTGAAACATAAAATAATTTTTTTTTTTTTTCAGTTTCTCTGGCTCCAGTGCTTTTCTCCTTGATTCATATTATTGTCGTAACAGTTAAAACTTTCACATCAATCTTGGATATTCTAGGTTGCCTTGTTACTATTATGTAATGTACAAAGTATTCTTAGATGTCCCAAGTTTTTCTCTATTTCATGTTTTATTTTCCTTCCTGTGGTTACATGAGTTTATTTTTATTCTCAATTGTTTTACACTGATTTTTTTTTTTTTACTTTGTAATTACTTGTCTGCTTTTATCAGTTCAGTTCATGTCATGTCTATCAATTTATATATTTCTGTTTATTGTTTTTGTTTTTCTTGCATTTATTGTATTTGATTGAATTTTAATTCAATGCATTTTTTCTAGTTGATGATTATACCGTTAAATACTGCCCATTTGCCTGATTAAATATATATTGCATTCCAACTTTTTTAAAAGAATATTTTGTACATTTATTGTACTGCAATTATGGAATAATTATGACTTCTTTTTCTCTTTGAACCATTATTTCAATGATTCTCTTATGTGGTTGTTATTTTGGCCCCTAACTTTCTGAAGTTTACACCAAAGAGAACTGATAATCAATCAATCAATCAATCAATATGTGTGTATATATTTATAAAAGTTACTGCTTATAATAAATACTACAAAGTGAATAAATGGGGCTCACATCAGTCATATATAGAGAACAGAGAACAATTGTGGAGGCCCTGCATTTATAGAGTAGTCAGAAGATGCCTTCTTTAGATTACAATTAAGCTTAGATCTAAAATATAAGAAAGAGCCAACAAAGCAAATTTTAGGGGAAAGAATAGTCAAAGCAGAAATAATAAATTATGCCGAGATTCTTAGTTGTGAATATCTCAATATCTTGGAAATGGTACTAGACATATTTGTAGATAATAGCAAAGCCTGCTTTTGCAGAACTTTCTAGGAAATATGTGACTAAATTAATTTATATTAACAAGTAAATCTTAAACTGCCATGTGGAGAACAGATTGCAGTGAACAAGGGTGGACATGGAGGGAGGCTATTGGTTCAATTTAGGAGTTCAGGAGAAATAATGATGATGGTATTCACTATCTCACAGTGAAGCTAAATTCTGAAGGTCAGAACAACAGGTATGTAGTATGTATGTGTTTTCTCAGAATATTAGAACAAATATTAATTTAAATGACTTACTTAGAATATATATACTTTTTAGTTTGCTACTCTACCTACCAACCGACCAGTCTTGGGTAGGCTGCTTTGTAAATTGTATATTTAGATAACTTACTGGGCCTAGAAGGCACTTAATTAAGGGATAAACATATATCCCTGTATTTGTGTAGCTCTCACTTATTCAGAATAATTGGAGGAATGATTTAGTATAAATATATAGGTTATAGCATTACCATCACTAAAGAATCCTGGGTTACATCATTTAGAGCTCCTTTAGAGCTCCTTAACTTCTAAAGAAAAAAAGTTGCAATAGTTAGTATTGTTGCTTAAAGTACCCCCAAAGGTTACTGCATGAACCAATCATGTTAATATACTCACAGTGCTTATAGATTAAGAATTCTGATGTGGCACAATGGGAATGGTTTATCCCATTCCCATGTCTGGGGCCTCAGAAAGCAAGATTAGAAGGTTAGAAGTGATTTGGTTCCTGAGGACTTAAATTATCTGGAGTTATCTTCACTCACATGTTGAATAGTATGATACTGGTTGTC
>NW_011896768.1:0-4996 GCF_000151845.1 Pteropus vampyrus | reverse complement strand
TAGGCCAGGAGCACTGATTAATATAAGGATTTCAGAGAAATGTATTATCTTTTCAGTTATAGGCATTATAAGTGAAGCCTAGTAAAGGGGAGTTAGAAGCTTTTAAGAAGATGTGAAACAAGCAATAAATATTATAAAATATGTAAAATTTATTTAGTTACTCATACCAGAAAGCTTAGAAAAATTATTGACAGCTCATTTTTTTTTCCATCCTTCATGTCCATAATCCATCAGAATGTTCTATTTTACCACTAGAATATATCAAGGTCTTGCCTTTCTCAACATCTTGACTTCTACAATCTCAAACCAAATTTTGATTATCACTCCTCTGGGCTACTACAAGAATCTTCTAAGTGGTCCCCCTATATCTACTCTCATTCTCTTCCAATGCCTTCTCAGCACAATCATATAATGGTAGCATTAAAATTATAAATTTGATTAGATATCTGCCTTATTTTTTAATGCCTTATGATTTCTATTAGTGTAAAGATTAAACTTTTAAAATGTCCTATAAAACACTTCATCTTTCACATGTTTAATTCTCCAACTATATTTTTATCCACTCCCAACCTCTAATCCTTTATTCTATACAACTAAAATTATTTCAGTTCTTATAATACACCTAGTTCTTTCTTGCCTTTATCTTTGAATGCTTGATTCATTCTGCTTGGAACTTGGTCCAATCTCCTCTCCCTTCCCCCATTACTTATCTGACTTCCGCTAATCTATTGTTTCCAACCTTCGACATTGTTATCAGGAGAAACTTTCTGTGGGTCCTCAGAATGAATTAAATACACATGTCATGTGTTTTAACACCGTCCTATATTATCTCCATTAGTACTTTTATTGTAAGCAGATGTTTTTTGTTATGTCCCCAACTATATTTTACAATTTATGAAAACATTCTGTGTTCATTATTATACACTCAGTGCCTCACATAGTGTGCAATACATAGAAGGTCCCAAAAATATTTGTTAAATTAAATTTGGTTGAATATAGGAGAAAGAGAGAAATAGACAAGACTTTCAGAGAAGAGTTTATGAGTGCAACCTGGAGTAAGAGGTTTTACATTTTATGGTAGAATTTTAATGGATAGCGAGGACTGAGGAAGAAACTAATATTGTAAACAGCAAGAGTAAAGACAAAGAAGATGAGTTGAATATATTCCAATTTTACCAAGTAGTTATGTCACCAGAGGCAAATTATTCTGTTTTTCTGTGTTTAATTTTTTTCAAGCAGAACACTGTACACCAAATATCAGTCCCAGGGGAAGATTCTAAATACTTCTACCCATTGCATCTTATTATCGGGATTGTCAAGGAAAAGACAATGCAGTCTAGCACTAAATGGAACAACACTTTACTTACATAGAGAAGAAATAGAGCAAGATCAGTTTTATTAATGGGCATTGGTCCCCCATGGCCAGTGAGTTTCTCTCAGCAACCAACACAGGAGTATTTACCTACATTCACCTCTCCTTCTGTAGTAGAAGAATCCAATCTCTCTTTGCAGAGTACGGATGAAGCAGTGGGTTTGGCTAGGTGTCATACGACACACATGCTTAAGCAGAAATAAAAGAACACACATTGGGATTGCAACAGGGAAAGATATTCCCACACAAGGTGATAAACCAAACATAGGCTGTGTGTGGCTCTTTATCTCATGGTAAGGAGATATTCCAGGCCCGAGGTCTACACTTTTGTGGCCAGGTAGGGGCCAAAAGACTGCATACTAGAGACTGCATTTACCAACAATTTTCCTCTCTGTAAAACCAGAAAAATAATGGTACGTATTATTGCCATTATTTATAACATTAATTTTATATATAAATTGATAATATTTTAAAATTATTCAAAATGTCAACAATAATAAATTAATGTAAATATTTTATTATTATCAGTTAATGGGCATTTTACCATGAAAAATTGTATTAATTCTCTATTGTTATACAGCAAATTACCCCAAAACTTAGTGGCTTAAAACAGCAATATTTATTATTTCAGTTTCTGTGGGTCAGAAATCCAGGTGCGGCTTAACTTAGTGTATACTAAGTGTTAGGATCCCTCACAAAACTGCAGTTAAGGTGTCAGCGAAAGTTGTAGTCTCATATGAAAGCTCAACTAGGAAAGGATCCACTGCAAAGTTCACTTACATGATAGTTGGCAGAAGTCAGTTCCTTGAGGGTTATTAGACTAAGAAATTTATTTCCGTGCCAGGTGGCCATCTCTATCAGGCCATGCATGTGAGAAGAGCCAGAGAACAAAAGAATACCAGCAAGCCAGTAATTGTAGTAATTTATAACCTAATCTTGGAATTGACTTCTCATTACTTTTGCCTGCTTTATTTAGGAAATGTAAATCAGTAAGTCTAGCCCACATGCAAGGAGAGAGGATTACACAAGAGTGTGAATAACAGTAGGTAAGGATCATCGGGAGCCATTTTAGAGGGGCACCTAGTACAGAACTATTTTTTTTAAATAAAAAAATAGTGTATGACAATCATGCTGATAATATGTGGAAGAACTGTCATGTAAATGTAAGTTGTTGGGCTCCTAGAGCAATGTATTTTTTTTTTTCTCCAGTGTTGCCCAAATATACATAAGGTAAAATATCAGGTAAGTGGGTGGCATTATATTTAATTATATAATGGAAATGCTGGATTAAGCAAAATTAAATATTTCACTTGTAGAATTTCTCAAATATTTTAATTTAACATGTTAATAATTATTTTGAATCTCCATTATTTAGTTTATACTATCCAGTTCTCAGATAGATTTTATCAAATGACTAATGTTACATGAAAATCACATTGGAGAAACATCTCTATACTGTATTGCCTACTGTGGCGAGGTTAAAGGGTTGATTGAAGTGGGGAAAATACTAGAGTATTTTGTAAACAATACTGCGATGAACATGGGAGTGCAGACATCTTTGAGATCTTGATTCCAATTCTTTTGGATAAATACCCAGAAGTAGGATTGCAGAATCATATAGTAGTTTTATTTTGGAATTTTTGAGTAACCTCCATACTGTTTTCCATAGTAGCTGTACCAATATACATTCCCAGTAGCTGTACCAATATACATTCCCAGTGTCTAAGGATTCCCTTATCTTCACATCCTCGGAAAACACATGCTTTTTTTTTTTTTTTTAAAGTAATAGCCATTTTAACAGATGTGAGATGATATCTCATTGTGATTTTGACTTCAATTTCCCTAATGATCAGTAAGGCTGAGAATTTTACACACACACACACACACACACACACATAATATGTTGGTCATTTGTATGTCTTCTTTGGAAAAATGTTTACTCAAGTCCTTTGCCCACTTTTATCAGGTTATTATTTTTTATTTTTGCTCTTGAGTGGTAGGAGAATTATATAGATATTAACTTCTTAGCAGATATATGGTTTGAAAATATTTTTTCTTATTTTGTAAGTTGTTTTTTCTTTTTGTTAATTGTTTGCTGTGCAGAAGACTTTTTACTTTGTGTGTGTGTGTGTGTGTGTGTGTGTGTGTGCTTTTGGTGTCATAACCAAGAAATCATTGCCCAGGCAAATACCATGACCATTTCCCCTTGCATTTTCTTCTAGGACCTTTACAGTTCCAGGTCTTATGCTTAAATTTTTAGTCTATTTTTAGTTGATTTATGATTATGGTATAAAAAAAGGTATAATTTTATTATTTTACATGTAGATATCCAGTTTTACCAACATTACTTATTGAAGAAATTATCCGTCCCCCATTGTGTATTCTTGGTATACTTATATGCATAAAGTTGTTTTTTTTTTTTCTGGGATTTTTATTCTATTCTATATATCAATGTGTTCTTTTTAATGCCAATACCATACTGTTTTCATTACTGTAGCTTTGTAACATATTTTGAAATCAAAATATGTGATGCCTCCAGTTTTACTTTTCTTTCTCAATATAGATTTGGCTATTTAGGATTGTTCTTTGTGATTACACATGAATTTTAAGATTTAAAAGTACCTATAAAAAATAACATTGGAGTTTACATAGGGATTGTATTGAATCTATAGATCGCTTCGGGTATTATGGACATTTTAATAATGTTAAGTCTTCTAGTCCATAAATACAAAATAGCATCCCATTTATTTGTGATTTCTTTAATTTCTTCTATCAATGTTTTAGTTGTTTGTAGTGTGCACACCTTTCATCTCCTTAGTTAAGTTTATTACTAAGTATTTTATGATTTACGATGAAACTACAATTGAGATTATTTCCTTGATATATTTAAGATAGATCTTTGTTAATGTACAGAATCAAAACTAATTTCTGTATGTTGGTTTTATGTCCTGCAAATGTACTGAATTCATTTATTAGTTCTATCACTTTTGTGTATGTGTGTGGAATCTTTAAGATTTCCACATATAAGTGAATGTCACTTCATCCTTTCCAATTTGGGTGGAAATTTTATTTATTTATTCTTGCCTTTTATTTATTCTTGCCTCATTGCTCTGGTTAGGACTTCCTATACCATGTTGAATAGAAGTAGTGAAATGGGTATCTTTTACTTGTTCCAGATCTTAGCAGAAAATCTTTCAGTTTTTCACCATTGAATATAATGTTAATTGTGGGCTTGTTAAATAAGACCATTAATATATTGAGGTAATTTCCTTCTATTTCTAGTTTGTTGAGAGCTTTCATCATGAAAAAATGTTGAATTTTGTCAAATTATTTTTCTGCATCTATTGAGATGTTCTTATGATGTTTGTCCTTTATTCTGTTACTGTGTTGCACAACATCAATTGATTTTTGTATGTGGAAGCATTCTCGCATCCCAAAGATAAATCTCACTTGGTCATGGCGAATGATGTTTTTAATATGCTGTTGAATTTGGTTTGTTAGTATTTTGTTGAGAGTTTCTGCATCTATGTTCATCAAGGATATGCCTGTAGGTTTGTGTGTGTGTGTGTGTGTGTGTGTGTGTGTGTGTGTGTGTGTGTGTGTGTGTCTGATTTTGGCATTAGG
>NW_011896767.1:3765-5684 GCF_000151845.1 Pteropus vampyrus | reverse complement strand
GCACAGAGAGATGAGCACTGGCCCAAGGTCACACAGCAGTTGTGGGCTAAGGCTCCCACCCTTGTCCAAGCTGCTGTGAACACCGGGCCAGGTCCTTGGGGCCCTCTGTCCCAGCCATTGTTGTCAGGACATCCCATAGTCCCAGACTCCTTTCCTGCCTCTCAAGAGCCTGTCTTTGGGGCCTCGGAGCTCCTGGTTCCCCTTACTTCCCAGACCTGCCCCCACCCCACAGACGGCCAATGACAGAAGGAACAAAGAACGCAGCAGTGTTGGTCTTGGCCACGTGGGCAGCCTGCCCTGACCCTGTGTGATGCTGGGCAAGACCCGGCCCCTCTCCGAGCCTCAATCTCCCCATTTGTCAAGCCGTATTCTTTCTAGAGTCCCTTCCGGCTCACAATCCAATAATCATACTGTGCTGTCTTTTATTGAGCACCTATTATATGCCGGGCATTGAGCATTACACCTTCCACTTGCTGTGCCCAGTGATGCTCCAGAGGCCCCATAACCTCTCTGTGTAATTTCTCCACCTATAAGAAATAGACTGTAACAGCACCAACTACTTAGGGTTGTTTCAAGGATCAAATGAGTTAATATTTATCAAGTGTCGCTTTGACAGCACATATACTAAAATTGGAACTATGAAGTGTTTATAACAGTGCCTAGTACTAGCAAGCACTCTCTTCATGTTTGCTACAGAAAAATAAATCACTAGCTATTAGGGAAATGCGAATCAAAACCACAATGAGATGACACCTCACATCTGTAAAAATGGCTATTATTAACAAGACAAGTAACAACAAGTATTGGAGAGGTTGCGGGCGCGGGGGGAAAACCCTCACACTCTGCTGGTGGGAATGTAAACTGGTACAGCCACTATGGAAAACAGTAAGGAGAGTTCTCAGAAAATTAAGAATAGAATTATCATTCGACCCAGTGATCCCTCCTCTGGGTATCTACTCCAAACACTTGAAAACACTTATCTGTAAAGATATATGCGCCCCAAAGCTCACTGCAGCATTCACAGTGGCCAAGACATGGAAACGACTAGTGCCCTTTGATAGATGTTTGGGTAAAGAAGATGTGGTACGTGTATGCAATGGAATATTACTCGACCATCACAAAAGATGCAACACTGCTGTTTGTGGATGGATCTTGAGATAATCATGCTAAGGGAATGAAGTCAGACAGAAGAAGTTGAGAACCATACGATTTCACTCATATGTGAGATATAAAACTGAAAGCAACAAATGAACAAGACAAACAAACAAATACTCATAGACACAGACGACGGTTTAATAGTGACCAGAGGGAAAGCGGGGAGGGAAGGAAGGTAGATGAGGGTAAATGGGGTCAAATATAGAGTGACGGAAGGAGGTTTGACTTTGGGTGGTCAACACACAATGTAATATGCAGATGACGGATTATAGAATGGTATACTTAAAATTTTATTAACCAATGTCGCCCCCATAAATTTACTTTAAAAATATTAGAAATAAATAAATGAAGGTGATCACTCCCATTATACCGATGGGGAAACTGAGGCTCAAGGTCGAAGTGACAAGAACCTGTGAGGGCTTCCGCTTCAGACTGCTTTGTTATTCACCTGCAGACCCCTCTAAGGGGTGAGGAAGAGGGAGGAGGTGGAAGATGCGAACAAGATGAGGAGCCCCAAAGCGGGTCATGAGGCCCCAAGCCCAACCCACTCACTCCCAGTGTGTAGTTTGGCAGCAGTCTCTGAGGAGCCAGAGCAGCTGTCCGAGGGGTTGCCCCAAAAAGAACAGGCCCAGTCACACCCAGCCAGGGCCAGGCATAGGCACAGACTCCGGGTCAGGGAAAAGGAAGCAAAGGAGAGAGCCCTGGACAAGGACCCAGGAGTCCTGGTTCCAGCCTGCCACCTCGAGCAAGTCACCTCCCCTCCC
>NW_011896767.1:0-1312 GCF_000151845.1 Pteropus vampyrus | reverse complement strand
AATTTGTGTTGTTTTTAAGGTACTAAGTTTGTGGTCATTTATTACAGCAGCAAGAGGAAGCTAATACAACAAGCACCTGCCATGTGCCAGCTGCACTGTCAGGATCTGGGGATACAGCAGTGAACAGGTCCCTACTCTCATGGAGTTTACCGTGGAGAAAGATGGTAAACAGGCCAACAAATAGTAAACATGGTCCTGTCAGGTCGTGTTGAGCGCCATGAAGAAAACGAGTCAGAGAAAAACAGACAGCGACTACAGGGAAGTGGTTGTGGGTAGCCAGGAAAGCCACGAGAGGGTGACATTAAAGCTGGAATCCGGAAGATATCAAGGAGTCTGACAGGGAGGACAGGGCATGTGAGAAGGCCCTGACAGGCCAAGAGGGTGGGGCAGCTGGGGCAGAGTAGGTGAAGAAGCAGCGGGCAGCCCCGTGGGAGAGATGGGCAGGTGAGCAGGCAGGACTGTGCAAGGCCTGCTCAGCTGTGATTCCTGTGAGCCTCCCGGTGGATATGCCCCAGAAGTGCCCAGCATCACCTGCGAAGGCCCCTTGTCAAAGGCATTACCCAAAGCCAGTAAACAGCAAGACAAGGGCTCTATGAGCCACTTCCATGAGGTTCCTCGAGTAGTCCAATCTATAGATACGGAAAGTAGAATGGCAGTTGCCAGGAGTTGGGGAGGAGCTGCAAATAGGAGTTATTATTTAATGGGCATAGAGTTTCAGCTGGGGAAAATGAAAGAGTTCTGGAGATGGATGGTGGCGATGGTTGCGCAACAGTGTTAATATATTTAATGCCACCGAACTGCCACAGAAAAATGGTTAACATGGTAAATTTTATGTAATGTATATGTTACCAATAAAAAAATAAGAGCCTATGAAAAGATGCTCCACGTCATATGTCATTAGGGAAATGCAAATAAAACAATGAGATACAACTACCTTTTATTAGAACGGCTGAAATCGGAACACGGACGACACCAAACACTGGAGAGGATGTGGAGCAACGGGAACTCTCATCCGTTGCTGGTGAGAATGCAAAACGGTACAATCACTTTGGAATACAGCGTGGCAGTATCTTACAAAATCAAACCTACTCTTACCATACAATCCATTGATCAGACTGTTTAGTATTTACCCAAAGGAGGTGAAAACTCACGTCTACACAAAAACCTACATGATAGCAGTTTTATTCATAATTGTCAAAACTTAGAAGCAACCGAGATCAACTTCAGTAAGTAAATGGAAAAGTAAACTGTGGTGCGTCCAGCCATGGAATATTATTATTATTATTATTATTATTATTATTATTATTATTAT
>NW_011896766.1:0-7671 GCF_000151845.1 Pteropus vampyrus | reverse complement strand
TGATTCTCACCAAGGTATTCAGAAAGTGGGTTTGGTTCTCTATACTGTCTGTCAGCCCCCATCTCCTAGCCGAATGCCAAAGAATCAGATACCCCAGGAACAGCAAGGCCACAAAGTGAGGGAGCCTGGACTCCTGAATCACTATCTGGCAAGACGAATTGCTGATCAAGAGCATCCACATTGCACTTTCACATACACGAGACGTAAACTTCTGCAGTGGACATTCTCCTAAAACATACAGTTACCCTGTGCCAGCCCTGGAAATGCAGCTGTAAACCAGACAGAGAAGGTCCCTGCCCTTAATGGAGATGGAGAGAAGGGATCGCATTCAGGACTTAGGCAGTAGGATTGTCAAACTTTGTGACTGTTGTCACAAACTGTGGGGAGGGAGTATAAAACAACAGAAATATATTCTTTCCCAGTTTCAGAGGCCTGAAGTCTGAAATCGAGGTGTTGACAGAGAAATACTCTCTCCGATGGCTCTGGGGGAGGGCCCTTCCTCGCCTCACTCCCAGCTTCTGGTGGTTTCCAGTGATCTTGGTGTTTCTTGTCTGCCTCCATCTTCACATGGCCTTCTTCCTTCTGTGTGTCTTCACGTGGCCTTCCTATAAGGACAGCAGTCACTGCTTTTAGGGCCCACTGTAATCCAGTATGACCGTGTCTTAACTACGTCTGCAAAGACCCTGTTTCTAAATAAGGCCACACTCACAGGTTCTGAATAGACCTACATTTTGAGGGGGCACTGTTCAACCCAGTACGCTATGAAGCTCCCAGGTACAGAAATGCTGGCCCTGGCAGTTGGAAATTTTAGGCACTGAAAAGGATAGTCTCAGGGGCGGCACCCCTCATGCTGACAGTCAGACCACAGGGTTTCATTTGAGGACTCGGTGGTCAGAGAACTTGACCCTGGTGTCAAGATCTTCTTCTGGAATCATTTCTGCAAACAACTTCTCCTATGGATGACCACATTCCTTGTTCCCTTGGATTAATGTCATCGATTAGGGTCCATTGGTTGTAGGTCTAGAAGACACACTACACATGTATGGCTCTATCCCTCTGCATGTCGAAGGGGTTTTAGCATCCTATAGATCAGATGGAGAGTCCAGGCTCCACTACTCACTGGCTGTGTGTCCTTGGGCAAATTACTTAACCTCCCTGGGCCTCTGCTTCCTCATCTATAAAAATGGGAATGATGCACAGTACCTACTTTGTAGGGTTACTATGAAGATTGTATGAGATAATACACATAAAGGGTTCTGTTGAACAAATGATGGTTCTTGTTTTATGACTGTGTGTGGATTCAGTGTTTGGGCTCCCTGAGTTCCTTGTGGACAGAGCTGTAGGATTGGCTCAGAATTTTTGCCCCTCCTCCCAGGCTGCCTGGAGAGAAGGTCTTCTCTGGCAGACTGCCTCTGTGATGCCAGGCAAGGATAGTCTCTGTCCTATCCATCATTTTCCTCTGCTCCGTTTCTCTGCCGCAGTTCTGAGGTGAGAGGATGTCTTCTTTCCTTTTTCTATCCCACCTCCTGCAGGTCCAGGACAGGATGCAAAGGTTGGGGAGCAAAATGGGAAACAAGCATCCACCCTGTGCAACGTGGTCCACCAAAGTTCTTTCCCAAGAGTGACTCAGAGCACAGGAATCACCCACATTTGGTTTCCAAAACCAGGCTGGGCCTTCGCAGAGTTCATGTCCCCTAATAGGTAACAGAACAGTTGGACTCTGGCTTCAGCTCGGACAGAATCTGCAGATGTTGGCCTCTCTGGACTCCAGGTCACACTGTCCCTGTGTCTTCCCGAGCTTCAGAGCCTGGCCAGCGGCCCGCCTTCCCTTCCCAGAGCAGGGCGGCAGTTGCCCTGTACCATCATGCTCCTGACCTCTCGAGGACCCCTGCTTCAGAGACTCATGTCCACATGGTCCATCGTCGGGACCAGTGGATGCCAAGATGTGATGCTCTAGTTGAGCAATTTGGTGCGGGCCTCAAATGAGACATGCTCTGATTTTCAAGATAAAGTCCAGACTTGGCAGAGCTGTGGCCAATCTGATTCTGCTTCTCCCTGAAACACAGCCTCGGCTTCCTTTGCATCATCCCAGGCATTGAATTACCAGTGCTTGTTTTCTGTGCAATCATTTGAAGTCGCTCTTTAAAAAGCCCAGTTTGCATCTAGCAGAGGGACTCACCCCTAGCATAGTGATATAACACAGATGATGTTGGTAGAATGACAGTGCCTCAGAGCCACCATTGCTTGAAAGCATACTGTGTTTTAAATGCATTCCCTCACCAAACTTCCTAATGGCTCAGGAGGTGGGCGACACTGGTTCTTGGCTCCTAGAACGAGGTCCACTGTATTGGTTGTTCACGCCTGGCCCTGCTCGAAATGGTTGATGCCTGCTCTACATGAGTCGTTAGACATGAATATCACTCCTGGAGGTGGGTGAATATTATTATTCCAGTTTTCAGATAGAAAAATGGAGGCTTGGAGAAAGGATGTGACATGTCCAGTTTCACTTAGCTAAGAAGTGGAAGAACTGGGTTTTGAACCTGGACAGCCAGACTCCTCTTCCAAATCCACGTGTTTAGGGAAAAATCTTTCCTTCTCACAGCAGTGACCCCCATTTGCTGCAGCTTCCCCACCTCTGCCCGGTAGAGTATCTGCTCTGTCTCAAATATGCCAGTAGCTTGGGGTTCCCAGCTGATATTATCTCATTTGAGGTCTTTCTTTTAGGGGGGGCAGTCTATTAGGGCAACACTGAGACAAAACCTGATATTCCTGCAGCCAGCTGAAACTTAAGAGCTGCTGGGAATGCTGGCTGATGGCAGGCACGTTGGGACCTGAGTGGGTATCACAGCAGTGTGAGGTCAAATCCCATATAGATGTCTTCCACCTGGGATCCCACAAGTGTAGGACTAGGGACCTGCAAGCACTGAGTGGTGGTGCGCATTATCTCAGGGGCGGGTTTGAGTTCCTCAGAAACGGAGTCTGAGAAAAAGATTTGGGTGCAAGCAGTTTATTGGGGGGAGTGACCCAGGGAACCTGTGGTCAGTAGGATAATGGCTCCCAAAGACGTTCATGTCCTAATCCCTGGGACCTGTGAATATGTGACTGGACAAAGCAAAAAGGATTTTGCAGGTATGATTAAGTCAACCATTTTAAAATAGGAATATTATTTTGGATTATCTGAGTAGTCTCGATGTAATTACAAGGATCCTTAAAAGTTGGAAGAGGGAGACAGATTTGAAGATGCTACGCTACTGACTTTGAAGATAGAAGAGGGGGTCATGATCCAAGGAATGCGGGTGCTTCTGGAAGCTGAAAAAGGTGAGGGAAAAGATTCTCCTCAGAGCTTCTGGAAGGG
The DNA here is from genome assembly GCF_000151845.1 of Pteropus vampyrus. Lineage (NCBI taxonomy): Eukaryota > Metazoa > Chordata > Mammalia > Chiroptera > Pteropodidae > Pteropus > Pteropus vampyrus. Next base: position 4,316 of record NW_011896766.1, on the reverse strand, counting down.
ACAGCCCAGCTTCCCTCTCAAGCTCAGCTGACATGTTGAGTAGAGGACTTCTGGTTTACCTAACTGTAAGGTAATCAGTCTATATAGTTCTATGTCATGAAGTTTGTGGTAACTTGTTGCAGTGGCAATAGGAGACTAACAAAGAGCCCAAGAGAGTCACTGGGGAAGTCAGACAAGGAAAGGAGGAAGGCAAAGAGTTAATTAATAAAGATTAGTAAGTGCAGGACTTCTGCATGGGCAGCTGGGGCTCAGCTCCGGGGAGACCCTCTGAGGAACCATAGAGACTATGCCTCAGAGGGACAGGAAGCCAATGTGTTCGTCTTCAGGATACCCATCATATACCTCTGGAAGGTTCCCGGCACTCCTAGGCTTCCCTCTGCAGGGCTGAGCAATTCCCTGGCACAGGCTTTGGGGACTCCAGTGGCAGAGGGCTACGTGGAGGCTGTGGGGAGGAAGCCCGTGATGCTAACTTACAACCTAACTTCATCTATTCCTGCCATGTTTTTGTCCCCCCCAACCCCGGTACTATTTTACTAATATTTTTCTTTACATGGATTTGCTATAGAAGACATTTAAATGTATAAAAGGAAATTCAGTCCCAGTAATAATTCTTGAAAAACGATGGATTCGATACTACATTTTTTTTTTCTGCTAAACATGAAAATAAATATTTATCATTGAAATAAAAAGTTTGCCTATTGACCACCTGAAATGGTTGACATTTGGATGGCTGGGCTCAGGAGGGACCAAGACGTGCAGCCCCGGATCATCCCACAGTTAGCTGGGACATGGGAGGGGAAGGAAGCTCGTGTCTGCATGTGGAGATCCCAGTCCCCACGCAGCCCAGACGCTCACTGCATCGTGGGTGCTTCCTCCCCACGGGCAATGTTTTCGTATTAATTAGAATGTAGCAAAATAAAACAGGCAAACTCCCACAATGGGTCCAGCCCAATCCTGACCACCAAGAAGCGAGGAATTTCTATCTAAGGGAGGGGGGCTTGTCAGGACCAGGTTATCGTAGCTGCTCAGCGATGGCCTCGGGCTGCTGATGGACATAAGTAGTTGTTCAAATATATAATGACGTGTCACCTGATGGGCCACAGGTGTCCAAGGAGGCAGGGCAGAAGGGTGTGGCCAGAGGCGGGGACCTGGTTGGAAAGAAGCTGTCCATGTTCCCCCTGCTGTCACACTGCAGAGCTGACTCTTCTGCGGAGAAATTTTGGGTAAACAGTTCTTGTGTCTTTTGATTTAGTTACTTGTATTGCTCTTTTCTTATTAAGAGGATATTACTTAAAATTTAGAAAAATGTAGATAAAGGGAAGGAATGGAGACAGTGAGAGATGCAGGTGCAGACACGTGGGCTCTCAAGCCTGAGCGGCACTGACCACATCCCCACGGCACCCAAGGCTCCTGAATGAGCTGCTGGCTTCCTGCCCGTCGACCTGAGAATCTCTGCCCGAGGCTTTAGAGGACGCCCACCCACAGTGCACACCAGAAAGGGCAAGAATGGAGGCTTCCTCCCGCCTCGGATGGACACCTCAGCGTGGGTTTTCCCCTCAGAAAACGCCCAGGGGGCTCAGCCCCAGTTGCCCACTCAGTCTCCTGGCTGTAAGCACTGAACTAGGGCTGCCTTCCCTTTCTCCAACCTGTGCGGGTGCTCTGGTCACCCTCCCCACCCAACACCAAATTAACTATTTGCTCTCAGATCCTGTTTCAGGGTCGAAACCTCTCTGTATGTTGTCTGGCACTCCTGGCACACGCCCGAGGCTCTAGAGCCGGGCACACTAGGGGAGAGATCTAGCTCGCCGCTAATGAGCTGTGTGACTCGAACTTGTGGCTTCCTTGAGGTTCGGTTTCCTCACAGGTGAAACGAGGGTCCTGCCAGAGGCACGGTTTTGTTCAAGGAGCAAAACCGTGCCTGGTCTGTGGGAACCAGGCCTGGTCTGTGGGAACTGGGCCTGGTCTGTGGTCCACACACTTGATGGCTGGTCTCAGCATCACCCTCATGCCTCTCTTTGGGTTGGGGCTATTGGTGTCTAGCTCAGATTCTCTGCAGGCAAGAACCAGCCTTTGAAATCAAAGAAGTTTCAAAAACTTTAATTGTATTTTTTTCTTTCTACGGGTGACACATTATATGGTCCTATGATTGCCAAGTACACAAAAGGGTGTGTAGTCAACGGTGACGAGCATGGTATCCTTTTCGGTTGACTACAATGCATTCTGTCTCATGTAATCTCTTTTTCTTGCATTTAGTTATTTAAAAATTTATCTCATTTCAAGTGCAAAGAAAAATACAAATAAGGATAACGATGCCAATCGCTGTTACTCTTTGAGAGGTGGCTTTCTCCTAATAGCCCTAATGGAGGTCATTCTCCTTCCATATTACAGATGAGGAAACTGAGGCTTGGAGAAGTGAAGTATCTGGCAGAGGAAACACAGTGCGGGGGAGGGGGTGAGCCAGGATTTGCACACGGGCAGCCCAAGCCTAGTGCCCGTATGGCAATAGTATTCTTTTGAAACCAAATCTCTTGGACTCCAAGACCTGTGCAAGGGGCAGCTCCACATTGCTATGTAAAAGATGCTTGGTGGAAGCATTTACTGGGAGGTCGTCTTGCGCTGCATTTACATGGAACTTCACCTAGCCTGAAAGGACAGGGGCGACATGTAGAACCAGGCTGATGTCATGGTGCCCAGCGACCTGGGTTCCAAGCCCCTCCTGTGCCACCTGAGTCACCTGGGCATGTCAATTCATGCCTCTGTACTTGATTTCCTTACTGGGGAATGGGGATATAACAGTACCTACCTCTTGGGGATGTTGCCCATCATCGTGGGTTAATGATGCACATGAAAGGACTGGCATTGTGCCAGGCCCATAAGGAGCCTCCAGCCCGTGTCAGCTCATCAGATTGAAGTGCAGGAGTAGAGTCTGACCCTATCGGGCCATCCCGCTCCACCAGGCACTGCTGAGTGAGGCCGCATTCCTGAGAACACTCTGCCCGCATTTGCCATCTCCTCCTGGGAGGCCCTGATGACATACGTCAGCTCACCCGTGCTCCCCACTGCCCACCCTGCCCCCAGAGGACCACACTGCTGGTTCCATGAGATTCCGAGATGGCATGGAGAAAATGCGCCCCCTTCTGGCCACTGCTTAGTTGGTGGTATTTGCCGCAGGGGTAAAGCTGTTGGGTTTAAGAAGCTGTGTGCTTTGGAGCAATTTGCTTCACCTCTCTGAACCTCAGTGTCGTCACCTATGAAATGGAGGTAACAGCACTTACCTGCTAGGAACGTGGCGGAGACTGCTCATTACCTCTCATTACCTATCTTCCCTTCCTCTACATAATAACACCCTTAATTTTAAGCAAGTGAAGTGACTGCCCAAAACAAAGACTCCATTTCCCAGCCTCTCTTGCAGCTGAGTGTGGCCATGTGACCAGAGCGGTGATGTGATTCTGGATCTACCTGGCATCCTTTATCCCTCCCCTGGAGGAGCAGTGTGTGTGGATGGTGAGCTGCTCTGGGCCATGTGGATGAGGACAGCCCTTAGGGATGGGGAGCAGAGCTTAGACGTCAATGAGCGAGAGAAATGGACTTTTGTTTTTTGGGGTCTCTGTTAGACACAGCTCAACCTACCTACTCTCCGATGCAGATTTATGAGCCTAAGAGTCTTACATGCATCATTTCATTCACTTTTCAAAACCATCCCTTTAGGGAGGTAGGCACTGTTATTATCTCCATTTTGCAGATGAGAAAACCCAGGCAGAGAAAGGCAAAATCATTTGCCTGCAGTCATGCAGCTAAGAAAAAGTTAGAACCCTTACTCAAAAAGTTAGAACCCTTACTCAAAATCTGAAACCCTCCCCAAAGCTAGTCTTCTGAAAATCCATGAGGAGTTTTCATGGTTCACGAAAGCAACCAGCTTTTCTCTTGGGGATTGGTGAGTTTTAACCAATAGCACTTTGCACAGGGTGGGGTTTAAATAAACACTGGCTTTTTCTTTCTGGATTGTTATCTCAAAAAATTTGGTTCTTATTAAGATGTGAGAGCGGTGACAGTGACATTGCCTCAGAGTCTGATTCTCTTGGGAAGTCACATGCTTCATGATTCCTCGTTGCTAAAAGGTCAGTGTCTTTTATAAGGAGCGTTGTCTGTTCAGAGAACCTCTCTCTTTAGAGAAACTCGCCTCTAAATGAACAAGAGCATTTGAGCTGGAATAAAATAAAAGATCTGCTTCTGGAGAGGACTTTTACCGATAACCTTCACAAGAGAACTCTTGCGTGTCCATCTAGAATGTCCATTGCCCCATATTGGTGTTTTTA
>NW_011896765.1:1430-1747 GCF_000151845.1 Pteropus vampyrus | reverse complement strand
AGCTGTATAGGAACAATGCCGAATTCCATTCTGTTGCACTGAAAAGCAAAGTAAATACGGCACATTATAATTTTTCCAAACTTCTGGATCATCAATTGAACTCGGTGACAAAAAAAAAATCCTCTAATGCAGGAGCTATCTTATAATCATGACAACTATAAATGTTACTTTTTAAATAAGACATATTGACTATAGAAATAGATTAGAGAAACAAACAAACAAAAAAAACACTATATTATTCTCCAGAATCCCCTTTACTGAGAACCACAATCTTGTAGCTTTCCTGAGCTAAAAAAGAAAAGCTCAGGTTCATAATT
>NW_011896765.1:0-1380 GCF_000151845.1 Pteropus vampyrus | reverse complement strand
AGCTGTATAGGAACAATGCCGAATTCCATTCTGTTGCACTGAAAAGCAAAGTAAATACGGCACATTATAATTTTTCCAAACTTCTGGATCATCAAAAAAACATCCTCTAATGCAGGAGCTATCTTGTAATCATGACAACTATAAATGTTACTTTTTAAATAAGACATATTGACTATAGAAATAGATTAGAGAAACAAACAAACAAACAAAAAACACTATATTATTCTCCAGAATCCCCTTTACTGAGAACCACAATCTTGTAGCTTTCCTGAGCTAAAAAAGAAAAGCTCAGGTTCATAATTTTCATTCCTCAGAAAGAAAACTGGGGCTCAAAGACAAATGGCTCAAACAAAATCCAGGGACTGAAAACTAAGTATCGATCCTACTAATAGTGTTTACTAAACAGCCACATGCTTTCCCCAGGGACCCAAGTTTTTAAGCCCAACATCTATAAACAACGGGCGAGCTAGGAGGCGAACTACTGGGCAATTCATTCCCCAATAATATTAACATTAAATGTTAAGTCATAGAATTAAACTTAAGATATAATCCAAAATTACTTAATTTCATCTCTTCTGATATAAGACTCAAGATCTCACATATAAAGAAATAGTGAAAATAAAATAAATAGGAAAAGTAGGTAAGGGAGAAACAGGTTTAAAGAAAAATCTGTTATTTTCATCAACCCCCCTCAACGAAAACTGAGAAATCTAAGTTGTTATTAAAAGTTAGTTGCCCATATTTGAAAAAATCAGTAGAAAGTAGAGCACAGATGAATTAACACTGTGAGCTACTTCTGACTACCTTTAAACTCCCATTAGAGCCCCAAACTACTATCTCTCTGGCCCACCGTTGGCCTTTTCAACGTGCCGGGCTAGCCCATAAAAGCTAACTCCACAAAAGAACATCGTGTCACGTATCTGTCCAGGGTCAACTCCATGCTTCTGGTCATGAATCATTGCCTCAAGCCCTCCTAAATCCTCAGAGCTTAGGTCCCAAAACTAATCTGCGTCTGGCCCTTTGAGCACCCCTGAGTCATCTTCAACTCACATACTGACCTCAGCTTTTAGTAACTTTGAATTCTGGAGTCCCTTCGACCTCTTGGGAAGAGAAAGGCCCAGATTTCATCCTTACCAATCAGGAAAGGAGTGTTTGTGTGCACAAATTTGCTGGGTAACAAATAGCTGCGTTCTTGAACTGCACTAGGCTGAACAAGGGGCCTTAAGGAAGCGATGATGGTCAAGTCCTGGCACACTGGGTTCAGCTATGGCCCTGAACCTGGGCCAGTGGACACTACAACAGGAATTTGTAGCCTAAGAGTCCACCCTACCCAGTGCTGTCACTCAAGGCCCATTCTTGACCTTAGCCGCCAGTTCTAGC
>NW_011896764.1:1779-2026 GCF_000151845.1 Pteropus vampyrus | reverse complement strand
GTGACATCGGGGACGAGGATGGGGACGGGGACGCGTCGCGGGGGGAGCGCGCCGTCAGGCCTGAGCGCCGAGCGGAGGTGGGGAGGGGGCTGTGTCCGCGGTTCGGGTGTCCCTCTGAGGTGACGCAGAGAACGAGGTGCTGTGAGCGCGAAGCGTGGCTGGGAGGAGCGCGCGGGCGGCGGGAACGGCCAGGCGAGGCCCCGGCGCGGGGTCGGGGAGGGGGCTGTGTCCGCGGTTCGGGTGTCCC
>NW_011896764.1:0-703 GCF_000151845.1 Pteropus vampyrus | reverse complement strand
GACGCAGAGAACGAGGTGCTGTGAGCGCGAAGCGTGGCTGGGAGGAGCGCGCGGGCGGCGGGAACGGCCAGGCGAGGCCCCGGCGCGGGGTCGGACCCCGGGAGCCGCCCGTGGAAGAGAGCGAGGCCTTGACTGACAGGCCCCCCGCTCTACAGTTTACAGAGGGATTTCCGGCGTTTCGCATCCGTTCTGTCATTGACGGCTCGCAGGAACCACAGGATCGGTAAACCGAGGCTCCGAGCGACGATGGGACTTACCTGAAGTCACCCAGCTAGAAAGGCCAAGCCAAGGTGTGACCACATCCAGCGGCCAGCGGCAGGCCTGGCACAGGCGAGCCACCTGGCGGCCCCGGCTGAGCGGGTGCCGCTCTGGGCATGACGCTCACCCGCTGCAGCCTGAGGCACGGCGTGGCACCCGCCACCCCGGTCTGGCGCCCAGGTCCCCTCACCTCCATGCTCTCCTCCCCCGACACGTTCCTGGGACGCCCGTCCGGGTTCTTCCTCGTGGGCAGGAAGGACACCTGGGGCTTCGGCGGGGGGCGGGGGCTGGTGGCCCTGTCCGCAACCTCCGTGGTGGACGCCATGGCCGGCGGCTTTTCCAGGCCCGGACTGGGCTGGCGAAGGCCCAGCGTGATGGCATCGTACAGGTCATTGTCCTCTGGCTGCGGGCGGTAGGGGCACAGCAGGCGTGTGGTCACACACCC
>NW_011896763.1:4072-4420 GCF_000151845.1 Pteropus vampyrus | reverse complement strand
CCCCGACTCCCAGAGCAGCACCCTCTGGGCTGGAGAAAGTGAAAGGCCTCTGGTGTACAAGCGTACGGGGTCGGGGGGAGGGGATGGGGGGAGGCCGTTCCCATTGCTCTGAAGGTGAAACTGAGGCCCAGAGAGGGAGCTGCAGAGCTGGGGTGACGTCCGGGCCGTGCAGCCTAGCGGGAGCCTCGGTCTCTCCAGACAGGGCTGCAAACAGGACCCTTCCCAGCAAGGCCTGGTGTGTAGCCGGCACTCGAGAAATGCAGCCTGAAACGTGGTGCTGGGCCTCGCTTTAAATCCTCCCGATGCTATGAGCTGGCTTATTCGTTCTGCCTGTGGGGAAACCGAGGC
>NW_011896763.1:0-3913 GCF_000151845.1 Pteropus vampyrus | reverse complement strand
GCCTCGAACGTGGCAGGTCGGAATGCAGATGTGAGTGTCAGGACATGCTGGATTTCACAGACTTGGGACGAAAAAGAAAGGAAGATATCTCAATAACCTTTTCCTATTTATTATGTGTCCAAATGACACTATTTTGGATGTCCAGGCTTAAGGGGAATAGGTTGCTAAAATGAATTTCCCCTGCCGGTTCACACTTGTAAGTGTGAATACAGGAAAATGTTGGATATGTGGCTCACGCTGGGCCGGGTAGTGCTGGGACTCAGCTAACAGAATTGCCAAATTGCCTGAGGCCGAGGACCCCAGCTCTGGGAATCTTAGAACGTGTCCCTCGGGGAGGATCTAGCAGCCGCCTCAGCTCTGGTATCCCAGAGACCCCCCAAACCCCAGTCCTAGAACCCCTTCTCAAATTACAAGTCATTTATTCTGAGATCCGCGGGCCCCCCTTTCCCTGCCATGGCGCCCCACAAGTTGGCCTGGAACAGAGGATGGGTCAGAACGCAGCAGACGAAGGGCAGCCTTGGCAGTGCCATGCCCCTCCCTGGGCCTCAGTTTCCCCATATGGACGTGATATCTGTGTCACCAAGTGCCCCCTCCCTCATCCCTCACCGACTCTGACCATCTGTGACTTCCTGCCCACACCCAGCTAGAGGGAGAGGGGCTGGCCCGGCAGCTGGCTGGGAAAGGGGGCCCGGAGATGTCCCTAGCTGCCCTCGGCCACCCCTTAGCTCCCCGGGCACAGGGCCAGGGTGCCAACTGCAGCCCCGTCACTCTTCTGCTTCTGCTGGCTCCTCGGCAGGCTGGGCCTGCCTGTGTGGACAAGAGGACCCTCTTGGCCGCCTTGGCACTCTGGCCCTGTGTGTGGATGTGTAACCTGGACGCATGTGCCGGGGCATCCGTTGTGGGGGCCATTTACCAGGCTCTGCCATGTCTGAGCGCCTCCATGCTGAGATGCCCCTCTTTCTCACAGATGCTATCTGAGACCCTATTGCGGATGCTCCCTGTGCCGATTTCGTAGATGTATAAACAGAAGCACAGAGATGGACGCTAACCTGCCCGAGGCCGCCCAGCGGGCCTGGGGACAGAGCGGGCCTGGGGACCACAGGGATGATGGTGGCAGTGGCCGCGATCGTCATCACTATTCTATTGCCACTCCATGAACTACTCATCATCACGCTATACGTATGAGAGGCATCGCTACTTATCTGTCATTATTAACAAAAAAAATAGTTCTTTAAATTGTGGTATGACAGCAATACCATGAAATTTACCATTTTAACTGTTTTTAAGTCCACTCATATGCTCCTGACTGCTTGTTGCTTTGCAGCCGCCCGGTGGGCTCCAGGCTTGTTGTGTAAGCGGGACCCTCACCTGTTGGTCCCTCCTGGCCACTAACGGAGGCCTCCCGCCATCGCTATAAATACCCAGTCAGCTGGTGTCAGCTCACACCCGTGCAGCGATTCCCCTGCACAGACGGACAGCTGGCACACCTGGCCACCCAGCCCTGGGAAAATCAGGCTGCTGGGAGCCCCTCACCCTCCGCCACCCAGACACCTGGCGAGGCGACGCGGCCCGGCCCCCAGTGGGAGCCCGCCTGGGTCATGGGTGCCCCTGTGGGTTCCTTGGGTGGGCAGAAAGACGCTCAGGGTCTCAGAGCAGAACCGAGGTCTGCCTGATGCCTCCTGGCAAGGGACAGAGTGTTTATTCAGAGCCTCCTGTATGCTTTTCTGGAACCCCTCGATGCAGTGCACACGGCTTAGATTCACCCCGTTTACAGAGGGGGAAACTGAGGCTCGGACGGAGACGCAGCTCACGCAAGCATGGACGTGAACTGTGTTGCGGTACAAAGAAACAAGCACCCTCACGCACCCAGCGTCCACCCTGTCTCCCAGGGCAGTGTCCAGTGCAGGGACGAAGATCAGTGAGGGGCCCCAGAAGGACGGAAACCCTCGGGCAGGGCCCGCCTGCTTCTCTCTGTGGCCCACGAGGCCCCGCCTTCCTGCCCCCACCCCAGACCAGAGAAGACAGGACTTTGCCCTAAGTCGCACAGCAAGCCAGGGGCAGCGCTGTGGCCACACCAAGCCCCCTGCAGGCTTGGGCACGTTCTCTTGTCACCTGAGCCCAGGGTGCCCTGCGTGGAGACCCCCCAGGCTCCCGGGCCCAGGCATGGCAGGCAGACCCTTTCACACGGTTCACCCCTCGTCAGCCATGTATTCACTCCGTGCTCAGGGCTCGATCTTTCTATCATCTGTACACTGGAAGGGACCCACGTCCCACCAGTTAACTGCAGGAGTATTTTTTAGGTGTTTTTTTTTCTCTTTGGGGTTTCGAGGACTCAGAATCCGTGGGTTCTAATTCCGCTCGGCCTCTTTGGAGCTGTGTGACCTTGGGCAAGGGCCTGACTGTCTCTGGGCCTGTTTCCTTACGGGAAGCATGGGAGAAATCTCTCTCTCCCAGGGTGGTGGACAGAATTCAATCACTCGGTAAGTGCTCACGGTGGCTATTACCTCTGTCGTTATGGCTGCCCGTTCCGTCCAGGAGGGGTTGGGACCGCCCCATCCCCCGTTCCTCCTGCCCCACTCCCTGGGCCGCCCCTCTCCACTGCGAGCCTCCCAAGCCGGCCCCTGCCCACAGCGCCATGCTGGGAGGTTGGCACCGCACAAGGCGGGAACAGGAGGCCGGCCCGCGGCGGCGTCAGCACATGGGCACCAGCTGGGCTGGCGGCTGGGGCGGGCTGGCAGCTGCCTGGAGTGCGGGCCTGGCAGCCCCTCCCCCACCACCCGTGGCACAGAGCCTGCCAGCCTCAGGTTTCCCAGGCCGACGGAGGGGGCGGGGAGCCTGGCTGGGCTTCAGGGCCGGGCGGGAGGCTTCCCTCTCTGGGCCCTTTCTCCTCCAGGCTCCTTCCCGAGTGCCAGGCAGGCTGAGGAGCGCCGGGCTCACCCATCCCTGGCCTGCCCGCTGCCCTCTCCAGCGGCCTCTCGGCTACCGCAGCTCCAGAGTCCTCGCATCGGCTGCGACCCTGTCCGGTGCCTTCTCACTGCCCCGGGCCTCCCTCGCCAGCTTCAAAAGTCACCTCCTCCGAGAGGCCCTCCCTGTCTAGAGCGCCCCGCACCCTCTCACACCACTCCTGCTTTATTTACCTCCCGGCATGTTCTTATTCATTTAACTGTGGATCGTCAGCTTCCCCGTCCCCTGCTCAGGGGCACACGGCACCTCGCCACCCCAAGTGCCTGCACTTAGCAGGCAGCTCATGTCACCCCCTTATCACAGTACCCCCAGCTGCTCCCTAGCCTGGCCCTAAGACATGCACTGCATCCAGTCCCCAGAACCAAGCTCTTCTGGCCTCGGTGACGCCAGATGGACGCCTGGGGCAGCCAAATTCAGCCCCAGGAGGTGACCTGGACTCCAGCAGCCCAGGGTCGAAGGGACCTTCTCATGGCTGGTCCCCACCCGTACGTTCCCCAGAATAAACTGCGGATAGAGGCCTGGGATTCCCCTTTGGGCACGGCCCTACCGGTCCACCTGACACTCTGTGGGAGAGGTAGGAGGCTTGGGGGGTGGGGCCGGGCCTCGGCCAAGGACAGTGGAGGGCCGCGTGCCAGCGGGCAGGCCTGAGCGGTTTCCGGGAGGCTCTCTGTGTCTCTCTGTCTCTCTGTGCTTCTGTCTGCATCTCGGTGTGTCTGTCCTGTCGGCTCCAAGGCCTCACTCCCGACATTGGAGGTGGTACTTCCTTTCAGTTATATGGCAGGGTGCCCCCCAACATCCACCCTGCACCCCTCCGGAGGCCCACTGAGGCCTGCCACCACCACCCATCAATCCCACGGCCTCTCAGCAGGGCCGAGTAAAGTGGATGCTGTGCTCTGGCCTAGGCTGGGACCCCATCCGGCCCTGGGACCCACAGGCTGGGAGCTGGGAG
>NW_011896762.1:2763-3093 GCF_000151845.1 Pteropus vampyrus | reverse complement strand
GTCCTGTTCTCTGTTACTTCGCGTGAGGATGACTGCCATCAACTCGAGAAAAAAAATTAAGTCCAACTCATTCCTGAGAAAAATGACTTTTACTTTCAGAATTTACAGGACAACCATGAGAAGAAGTATTCTGGTTGGCTGACTCGGGTCACATGCTTATCTCTGGGTCGACCATTTGGATCAAGGGAATCACATAACATGATCCGTGAATACGTCAATACCTGGAGATGGGGCACAGGTCATTGTGATGGGCTGCCCCGTGGTAACTGCATAGAGTCCAGGATGAGTAATTTTTCAAATAAAGTGGAAGCTCTCTTTCTAGAAGAATGA
>NW_011896762.1:0-1968 GCF_000151845.1 Pteropus vampyrus | reverse complement strand
TTTGGGAAACGAGGCCCTGGCCCATCACGTTTTTCTTGGATTAATAGGTTTCTGTGGGGTTTGTGCCCCAGTCTTCTTGTTTGCAAGAATCGATTTATGGACTGAAATGGAGCCATTTGAAAGAGAAAATAAATGTCGTTTAGTGCCGCAGAACATAACTATTAGAAAGAAGAGTCTTCTGTTCCGTGGCCCTTTATACTCTTGCGGGAAGTTGTCAGCGTACATTCGTGCCGGTTAGTGGTTCAGATAGTTGCGCTTGACTCTCTGACTAGGTTTTAAGCTCCTTGAAAGTCAAGATCATGGCCTAGTTCCCTTTGTTAGCATCCTTCGGTTTGCCAGTATTAGGAACCCCAGTCTAATTAGGTAATTGTTGGCTTTTATAGCCAAACGAGGAAATAGCACCACTGATGTGGCCCTAGATTTTGCAGATCCTGGGACTCAAATGCCGTGAGGACAGTTCACTCCCATGTCTCTCTCTCCCTCTTCTATATACATGCGTAAGCACGTAAGTATGCGTGTGCACATGCGTGTGCACACTCTTCTGCTTCTCTGTGTCACCGTTTCCTCTCCCTGCAGGGGACACAGCCCTGGGACAGTCCTGCTTCTCTCTGACCACGGAAGAAAGAGAAGCCTGCTCATCGTCCCCAGGGAGGAAGTCTTGGAGCCAGATTCCGATCCTGCTGTGTTCATGTGCCCAGGGCACAGGGGTGGGAGACACTGGGGCGATGCACTACCCGGGTCCACGGCCAGGGGCACACGCTCCATTACAGAAGGGACATATGCCGTGGGCGCTCAAAACAGCATCTCCTTCGGTGCCACTCCTGGGAGCGTTGAGGAGACTCGAGACACTCAGTCATAGCTGCTGGAGAGGTGGAACAGTGAGACGTGGAGTAATGGACAGTACCAGAGGGACTGTTTGTAACTAAAGAGTATGTTTCCTCCTTTCTAACACAGTCTCGGAACATAGTAGATGCTCAGCCAATATTTGTATAAGGAGAGGGAGGGTCTGAGCTTTGGATTAACATAAGATTAACTTTTGTCACACTTGTTTCATTTTCTTTGGAAGCCTCTGAACTTAAGATCGTTACAAAAGTTTGTATTTTCTTTTCTTTCTTTCTTTTTTTTTTGCAGGCTTTGGAAAACTACTGACAAGTTTCTGCTCCCAAATAGTTTCCCTCTTTTTATTCCTGGTGCTAAAAATGTTCCTTGTTTCTCATTAGCCTCCCAGCTTTCGGGTGTTTGGTTCTGCACTTCTTGTCCTTACGAAGGTAGCCAACCTTCATCACTCACTTTAATGAGGTTCCGCGCAGCGACACGGGTCTGTGTGTACCCACCTCATGGCAGCCCAAGAAGCTTCATGCCATTTTACAGGCTGATAAAGCTCACAGGTAGGGAGGGCCCAGCGGTGGCTGAACAGGGACCTTGGCTGGCCAGTTCGAGCGGAGGGTCTGCAGACTCCTCTCCCTCCCCGTCTCCTGGAACACAGCTCCACGTGGTCTCGATTTTAATGGCTGTCGTCTTAGGAAAGACGGAGCGGAACACCTGTGAGTGGGAGGCTGTCGAAACGCATGGCCTCTGCCTCTGGCACAGAGGCCATTCTGCCTGTTCTTTGCTTCTCTTCCAAACTACAGAGAGGATTAGGCAGGGTTGGAGCAGAAACCAAAAATGTAGTAATCATCCCCCTCATAGGCAATATATTTTTTTTGAGCACGCATTACACGCCAGGCATTGTGTTGGGTCCTCTACAGTTATGAGCTCATTCAGACTTCAGTAATTTGAGTTTTATTTTTCCTCTGACAGTTGAAGAAACAGGTTCAGAAAAGTTAATGTTGAGTAACTTGCCTAAAGTCCCACAGTTAATAAAAGTCAGATCCAGATTTGAGTAGAGGCAGTTTGATTCCAGAGCCTTTCTCCGAAACCCCCAACGCCATCACTCAACATCCGTGCTCTACTTGCTCGGGGAGGGGG
>NW_011896761.1:1776-4687 GCF_000151845.1 Pteropus vampyrus | reverse complement strand
TCATGTTAAGACTCCTTTAAGATATTCCTCTACTTCAAGAAAGTCTATTTTCTTTAAGTTAATATGAAAATATCCTAAAAGTTAATCCCGAAATGTTCTGCAACAATTAATTTATATCAAATTAGACTATTTTATATTAAATTAGATAACATAGTTGAGAAACCAAGCATAATGGCTAACATTCAGTAAAAGCCTTGTATATCATAGTTTCCTTTTGCTTTTATGCACAAGTATTTGTTTTTTTTAAAATTTGTCATATATTTCGTCTCTTGATTTCAAGTGTTTGCATATGAATAACATGTAAAGTATTAAAATGTTAGAAAACTGAACATTGTGTTTATGGGTTATTTTGGATGTGCACTCTTTGGGGCAGCTTATCATTTCTGCTGAAGTAGAATGAAAGTTTAAATTTCTGCAAGGCAGAGTTAAGTTTGAGCGGAAGAGGCAATTAGTAGCATAGGAGATACTGCGTTTTCACGTTGCCTCTAGCGCCACCTGCATTTCCCAGGACCCACCGATCTGAGGGCACAAATGATAACCTTCACGTAGACATTAATAATCCACAGTTTTCTGGCTTTCCTTCCTCACTTGCTGAGCGCACACTTCAGCCCCTTCCCCAGAGGGTCCCCCAGCTACTTGGGGGAGTTTTCCGATCACATTTGGACGTGCTCTCAAGAGCGAGGCTGCTCGGGTTCCTGTGCTGTGCTGCTTAGAGTCTGCAGCCTGATGACCTCCTGACAGCCCTCTGCCCCTGCCCCAATGTCCAGGACCTCTGGGAGAGGGCTGCTGTGCTGCCCAGAGCCCTGTGTCTGGTGCACCCTCAAACTGCAGAACCCTCTATAGGACAACAGAGGCTCTATCACGGCCACAGCGCACAGACACCATATTGGATTCTGTGAATTTCTCTCCAGCTTCCCAGCTCCTCCTCCTTTCCTAGGTACCTACACACAGATTTAGTAGGTCTCCTTCCCTAGTGCTTATCAATACAGGCAAATTCATGCTCTGGTGGGGAGGGGGCCACAGTGGGTCTGGCTCTAGGGACCGAGCTGTGCTGTTGCCTCCAGCCCCACACTCAGAAGGGCCCTGTGCTTGGATTTATGCTCTCTTATTGCCATTTCGAAGTTTTCGAACACGGGGTCCCGCATTTATTTTCGTTTTGTGCTGTATTCCTCGAATGAGGCGGCAGTCCTGGGAAGCTGCCCACCCATTCAGCAGAACCCCAGACTCTGAAATTCAGTTTTGGGGCAATTTATTAGACTATGCCTGCTTCTTCCTGAGTCTCTTCTTGAGATTTGCACTTACAGTATCCAAACTCTGAGATACTAGATTTAAACATGATTTTTTTTTATAGGAGCAGTAGAGTCTATAAATTTATAGAAATCTGCAATAGTTTACTATTATTATCTTTTTAGATCTAAGTGCATTTTGAAATATTTATTTAAAAGCCACTTTCGTTAACAGATTTCCTTGGGTAAAAATTGGTGAAAGTTTATCAAGAACCAAATTAAGTGTGTTTCATTCATTAAACATGAATTGAATTACCCATTAAATGCTAAGGACTAGGGTCCTAAAATTGGAATAAGACCTGTCCCTGTTTTCTAGGAGCTCATCATGGGCCTAGAATGACAGATGCAGAGAGTGATTACTTCTGTCTGGAGGGCTGGAGATAGATAGGGTAGGGGAAGGGATTAAATACCGTTTAATGATATAAGACCGCGAGGCAGGGCTTGGTGTCTATAGAAGTCATTGGGATGCACCAGTGATTCAAACTAGACTCTGTGCGAATCCTTGTGGCTTGGTCATACTTTTGATTCACAGTTTGTCACTGTTTCCTCCTGTGCCCTTAGCCTCAGCACCCCAGTCGGACGAAGGCTCTGACATTGACTCTGAACCGGATTTGCCCCTGAAGAGGAAACAGCGCAGGAGCCGAACCACGTTCACAGCAGAACAGCTTGAAGAGCTGGAACGCGCTTTCGAGAGAACCCACTACCCGGATATCTACACCAGGGAGGAGCTGGCACAGAGGGCGAAGCTCACGGAGGCCCGAGTACAGGTACTGCCCTCCGCGCCCCCACGCCCTGCTTCCTTTCAACCTGGAAGGAAAACCGAAAGGGTCTTCTCGTTTACCGTATATGCTGAACCAAGAAAATAGGTATATTAGGCATGGCACTTCTTCGTGCATTGTAGTCTCTAGTATTATAAAGTTCCTTCCTTTGTCTCTAATGCCTTTTTCCTATTTCACCTTTCATGATAATATCATGACCTCTGTTTTCTTTTTATTTTCATTTGCCTGGTTCGACCTCCTCTGAATCCATCTCTTTCATTTTCGGGATGTCTATTGTATACAGCAGTATTTTACTTGCTAACCAGTCAGAAATTTCTTTTTTTCTTAATAGGTTGGGAAGTCCAGTTAAATTTGTTGACGTGATGGCTATGTTTGGCATTTGATACAAGTATTTGATAAGTGTCAATTCTAAACCGTGATCTATGGAATTTGCTTTTTTTGTATTCTCAGTTCTTTTTGTATTTATGAAAATGTGCATTCTTATTTTAGAATTTGGTTATTATTACTAGGAGAATATGATTATATCAGATAAAACACAGAGAAGCCTGTTAATTCATGTTATTCAATCATCATTTCAAGAATCCTAATGATGTAACAGCCACTATATGGACATTGAGGTGAAACGCAGATAATAGCAAGCCAATCTTGAGTGGTTCCTCTGTGCCAGGCATTGTTCCAAGTGCTTTACATGAATTAGCCCATTTACTTGTCATTAAAACCCTAGGTAGGCATTAATTACTACCACCAATTTATTTTTCAGACTATTTAAATAACTACCTAAAGTGAAATCGCTCATAAATTAGAGAGGTAATTGGATTCCATACACTTCCTCTCTATGGCCTTTCA
>NW_011896761.1:0-723 GCF_000151845.1 Pteropus vampyrus | reverse complement strand
AGGGGTAATAAAGTAAACATACAAATAATTTAAAAACAAAGCAGAAGTGATAAGTTCCATGAGAAAGAGACTAAGCGAGTACATGTGGAGAAGAGGAAAGGACGAGGTCTTGTTGGAGTAAACAAGAGAGGCTCACGAAGAAGGCAGATTTAAGATGGACTTTTGAGGCTAAATAGATATTCATTGGACAGGGCAGGTGGGGAGCGTATATTAATAAGGGGGAATAATATGAGCAAAAGCACAGAGAGTTGGAAGAACCTCAGTTACATACTAGATGACCTTTCATTTTCACTCATGTCAAGATAACAGTTCAGTTTGGTTGGAGGGTAGGGAGCGGTGGGAGGCAGAAGGAATAGGGCTGAAAAGCAAGGCTGAGGCCATCCTGTGGAAGGCTCGGGTCTCAGGTGCGGATGCTCACACTTGATGTGATAGGCAGGAGAGCTGTGGGCATGAAATAGGTCAGTGGCAGTGGGAATGGAAGAGTAAAGAGAGTGGCGAAAGATGTTCAGAGGTGGAACGTAGGCAGCTGATTGTGTAAGCTGGAGGTGGGTGGAAGGGTGAGTGAAGGGAAAGTCACAAAATCACTGAGGTTTGTAGTGTAGATGTTTACTGTGGGTACTATTTGATCCCTCTTCCTGTTACATTGTAGTACAGAGTTCCCTCCCAGAAATGACCACCTATGCATGCATATATATGTACATATGTATATTACATATTACGTAT
>NW_011896760.1:1595-4535 GCF_000151845.1 Pteropus vampyrus | reverse complement strand
AGTGTGCCTGTGCCCGGCGTCACTGTCACTTCCGAAGGCCACCCACCCGGCAGTCACGGGGCCTGAGTTAAAGAGCCGGGGACAGTGGTGACCGAGGGCAGGGGCTGAGCAAGGGGCCCCCTGCCCGCGATATTTTGGCAAAGCGACCCCCCCAAACCGCGCCCCCCATTTCTTTGGGAACCACTTTATTTATTTATCTTTTTATAATTTTGGGGGAACGTGTTAGCTCCGGAAAACGTGGCGCTCAGAAGGGGCGTCGGGCCTCGGAGACTCCGAGCATCCGCCCGTCCGGGTTTTGTCTTGGCGAAAGTAACGCAGCCCGTGATTCCGGGCGGCTCGTGATTCCGACCGAAACGTTTCATGAAAACCGACTTGGACCTCTGGACTCGCGACAGAAAGGGCCTCTCTGTCGGCGCGCTCCCCGTGCCTTTCAGACAAACAACGGCAATGCTCAGGGGAGTTTTCCGTCGCTGGGTCCCACCGCTGAGGCGATTAACGAGCACACGAAACGCGAAGCTTCTAAGTGGAGTTTCGGCGAAATCTAACTGAGCGGTGAAAGGGCCCTACAATTCGTAGGATTTGCCAAGCTCCACGGTAGAATCGTATTCGTAAAAACTTAGCGGACAACTAGAGTTTTGAGTTGATCGAATTACGTGAAAAACAGAAGTAATTATGCTGAATAATCTTTTCTCTGCAAAGAAAAAATATTCAAGAGCACAAAATGTCAGCATCCGCCACGTTAAGTTTTCACTGCGCAACTTCACACTCGAGCTGTGCGTCCTCCAAGTGTTCTCTGGGTCTGAGGCGACAGAACCCTTCCTCGCCCCCACGCCCTCCTGTAGCCACCGGCACCTGTGAATGGGACGTATTTGGATACAGGTGCGGACGTGACTAGTTAAGGGGGGTCAGACTGGCTGGGGTGCCCCAGCCCCGTGACCTGCGTCCTTCTGCTAAGAGGAGCCTTTGGACACAGAGACACGGGGAGACACACGAGAAGATGCCATGTGATGGTGGAGGCAGAGCTGGGGCAATGTTTCTACAGTCAAGGACACCATGGGTTTCGGGGGCCACCACCAGCGGGGAGAGGCCTGGGACCAGTCTCCCCCCAAGGGTGCAGCAGGGGCCAGCCTGGCCGACACTCTGATTCCAGACCGTGGCCTCCAGCCCGGGAGCGAGCGTGCGTGGTCCTTTATTGGGGCGGCCGGCACTAACACCCCTGCGGGGGGTCCTTGGCCTCTGCCCCAGGCTGGCCGGCAGAGCTGACCAGCCCCAGCAGGCCCACTCAGGACTGTGGTTCAAGTACTTGCCCAGCCCAGGGCACCTGCAGGGTCCCACACACGTCGTCACGGGGCCTGGCGCGTCCTTCCCCTGCCCTGACTGCAATGCCCACCACTGTCCACACCAGCCAGGCCTACCCTCCCCTCCTGGGCCGTCCTGTGTGGGCATCCGCAGCTTCGACCCACTGCCCAGCCTGTCCCCGACTCCGCCACCTGCTTCTGTAGGCTGAGGGGGTTGGGAGCATGCTATCGGCAGCCCCCCTCTCCCCAAAGGCCCCGGTGACCCTGCCCTGGCCCTCCCAAAGCCGCCAATATTAGAGAGGATTTGTGTCCCCGATAAATAATGCAAAGTTAAATTACATCCTCACCGGCTTAAATTTTCATATTCCTATGTGTCATCTCCATAAAGAAATTCTATTCGGGCCTCACACGGTGGCCCCTGCCAGCTGCCAGGAGGCTCCTAATGAAATTACCGTCCAGGAGGGCAGCAGGCGGGTGTGGGGCGGCCCGCCTGCTGGGGGAAAAGGTAAAAGGCCGGAGTTCAAATTATTTATCTCCCTAATAACTTAACAGACCGCATGCATTGCGGGCGGGTGATATATGAGGGGGCGGGGAAGGGGGGGTACGGGTCTTTACGATGGTGACCCCACCACAAGGGCACAGCAAGGACTCGCCTTAGAAATGTCCACAGAGCCGGGGACCGCCCCCATCCAGGGAGAGGTGGGGTCGGCATGACCCTCCTGCGCTCAGCGAGCTGACCCCACATGCCCTTCACAGTATACAGGATGGGGACGGGCACTTCCCCAGGGGCCTTGTCCCTCTGCCCTGGCCAGGGGCAGGGGCTGGCTTTTGCAGACTTTCCTCCCGGCCTGGGACACAGCAGGCACTTAGAAATATGGGTGTACCGTGTGCCTCGCAGCCTAGGACCTCTCAGGGGTGCGGGGGTGGGGTGGGGGGGGCGTCGTAGGGCGTGGAGGGGAGGGGTCCAGGCAGAATGAAGTGGATGGAACTCCAGACAGCATGGGGGGGGCGCTGATGGCTTCAGGGCCAGGAAGCGGGGCTGCAGATGGGCTTTGAAGTGCAAGCAGGATTGGGGGTGGGACAGGGGTGGGAGGCACTCCTCTGGGGAGCAGAGGCCCATGCCCAGAGCACAGGCAGGAAGCCGGCGCACAGCCCACAGGACGGTCTCTGAGGCCCCAAGACCGAGACGAGGGGCTGCAGCCAGAAGCCTAGTCCTTTGTCACTATTAAAAAGAAGGGTGCCAGCACTGAGCGGCACCCCCCGGCGTGTCAGGCACCCACGGGGCCCCTGTGGCTCTGCCGTGGCATCTCTGGCCTGGGGCCAGGGTCTTGGGTTATTCTCTAGGCTCCCCAGGCCCCAGCGGCCGCGTCGTGGGTTCCTCACTGGCCGAGGGGTCGACGCGGTGCAGGCAGCCCTTCACTGGCCGCATGCAGCAGCTTCTCCGCCCTGCGCCTTAGCCCTGCACCCCACTTTCTGTCTCACCAGGTCTGGCACCTCGGCTACCGCCCCTGCCCTCAGGGCCCCCGGCAGAGCCTGAGACCCCCGTCGGTCGGGCAGCGTGGCCCCCGCTCTGCTGCTTCCCTCACCTCGTATTTATGGCCACTTAATCTGCGCGAGCAGCCAGCCCCCAATATATCTCCAA
>NW_011896760.1:0-496 GCF_000151845.1 Pteropus vampyrus | reverse complement strand
GGCCTTCTCTGCCCCGCCTGTGAGCTGCCTGTCCCCCAGCCCCCGAAGGAGCCGCCGGCCCAGACCCCTGCACCCGCCCAGCAGGCCTGGGAGGCCGAGAAGCAGGGCTGGGCCCCCGTGCCCGCCATCAGCGCCGGGGGGCTGTGCACTCACCCTGCAAGCCGGCGCTGCCTCCGGTGGCGGGGCCTCTGAGTGCCGAGTCCTCCCCTCGCCTCCGCAAGCACGAGGTCCCGGCCGCACACGGGGACGGTTCCACGAGGGCTGGGGATGCTTCGAGCCACACGGGGCCAGGGCCTTACATGCTGATCTCTGTTGGCCTCCGAGCTGCACTTTTGGGGTCAGTTCATACCCCGCCAGCCCTGCCCACCTCCCGTGTGCCAGGCCCTGGGACCGAGGCGGACGGGACGCCACCCCTGCCCTCCCGGACCTGAGGCCACAAGAATTAGCCCGAGTGGGAGGAAGCATCTCCTCAAAGGCCTGTGGGGGCAGCCGTCAC
>NW_011896759.1:0-4990 GCF_000151845.1 Pteropus vampyrus | reverse complement strand
AAAAAGTTGAAAATCATATGATATCACTTATATGTGGGATATAAACCTAAAAGCAACAAATGAACAGGACAAACAGAGACTCAGGGACATGGACAATGGACTTGTAGTTACCAGAGGGTAGGGGGTAGGGGAGGAGGGGGGAGGTAGACAGAGTAAAGAGGGTCAAATATAGGGGCGTTGGGGGAAGGTGAAGTGGGTAAAGGGGATCAAATATATGGTAGCTAAGGAAACTGGACTCTGGGTGGTAATCACACAATAGAACATATAGATGTCAAATTATAATGCACACCTGAAAATTATATAATTGTATTAACCAATATTACCCCAATAAACTTAAAAAAATGAAAAAAAAAGGATAACAATGCACATTTCAAAGGCAATGCAGTTTTAAATGGATAGGTGTATATATTGGATAAGGGTTTGCTCTTAAGTAAATTGAATTTCTATTTCTATAGATTGTACACATTATATAAGTGATGCATATATTAACAATGTTAGTCCCTTTAAAGTTACTCAAAATGGCATGCTCGAAAAGGTGAGGAAATATGCCTATGGGAATATTTTATAGTTAATTATATAAGATGAATTCTTATTCACAGATTTATATCATTGCAGGCCTCAGTGTGATATGATCACCTTGGATATACCCTAAGGCCTAAATATCCTTTCCCCTCATGTGTCTCAAGACCAACGTCAGCATCTTCAAGGGAGTTACTTAAAACTACAAATGTTACCTATGGTCTAGGACCCATTAAGATCATTGTTCCATCCAGGAATATATAAATATGACCTCTTTAGAACCACAGTCCAACCGATGTATTTTCATAAAATTTCTCCTTCAACAAGTTCATTGCAAAATATGTCAATAAATCCTTACTATTCAATTAAAAAATCACAAGCCTCCCAATCACAAGAAAGAGAGGGTGGGAGGGGGAGAGAAAGAAAGGGGGAGGGAGGGAAAGAACAAAAAAAAAGGAGGGAGGAAGGAAGGAAGAGACTGGAAGAAAGAGAAGGGGAGAAGGCTAGGGGAAGAGGGAGGGAGAGAAGGATTGAGAAAGGGAAAGGGAGAGAGAGAAGGAAAAGAGAAGGAGGGAAAGAGAGGAGGGATCAGAGGGCCATATCCATTTTTTTTGGTTGGACCAAATTAAGTGCCTGTTTGAGTTATGAAATTTTAAAGAAACCAGTTATTAAAATCATTATTGGTTATCACAATATGAAATAAATTTAATCAGAATTTCATTACACACTTGTTTATATATTTATTTCGTTTTTCTGGATTAAGGCATGCAAGTTTACTAAGGATAAGTAAAATACTTTTCAACAACCAGAACGTTTTTAAAATTCACTATTTCATTATCAAGGGAGAGTTCCCAAAATGTATTTTTTCATCTTATAACTATGTTCTAAGTAAATTCAAAATATGTGAAATCTTAAGTGTACAGCTCAGAGACTTTTTATAAGTTCGAAATGTATTTAGCACCAATACAAAGAAATGGTACATTCCAGTTCTCCATTCATATTCCAGTGCCCCATTCATATCCATTCTCAGTCACTTCTCTTTTGTTGCTATCTTGACTGTTGTCACCATAAATTAGTATTGCCTGCTTAAAATTTCACATAAATGAAATCACACTGTGAATATCTGTCTTTTTTCTTAAACTAGATAATGAGATTCTTTCATATTATATGTAACAATGCTTAGCTCCATCTTACTGTTGTAAAATATTCCATTTTAGGGGAAGTTCATAATTAAGTTATCTAGTCTGCTAATGGACATTTGGATTGCTTTCAATTTGGGCCCATTACAAATAGTGCTGCTACAAACATTCTGTACATCTTTCATACACATCTATAAACATTTCTGTAATATACCTGGGAGACAGAATTGCTGCATTACAGAGTATGAGTATGTTTTAGTAACTACTCCCGAAAAGTTTCCCAAAATGGTTCTAACAATTTATACTGCCATCAGGAGATATGAGAGGTTCGATTCGATTCCTTTAAATTCTTGCCAATACTTGGTATCATCAGCTTTTTAAATTTTATCCATTCTGGTGTCTGTATAATGATATATTACTATGGTTTTATTTTTCATTCCCCTAGTAAGTAGGGAAATTGAGGGCTTTTTCTCATGTTTATTAGTCCTTCGGATGTCCTCCTTTGTGAAAAACCTATTTAAGATTGTGTCCATTTGTCTATTGATATATCTGTCCTTTTTTTTATCGATTTGTAGTTCTTTACATATTCCAGAAAGGACACCACTACTGAATGTGTGTGTGTGTGTGTGTGTGTGTGTGTGTGTGTGTGTGTGTGTGTGTGTGTGTATCAAAATCAAACACTTTCTGTACTACATGTTAGTCCCCTATTAACACACCCAGCAATCACCTGCAGCTTGGCGAATACTTTCCATTCATGCCAATGACTTTTTACCATGAGCTTCTGTGTCTCTTTACCTGAAGTCTTGTGGCTCAGAAATATGCTCAGAGTAGGTCAGAAGTACCAGGAAGTTCATGCCCTAAGAAGCAGTTCTCCCAAAAGGTAGAGAGAGACCCCTCAACACTTTCACAGAAAAAAAACAACACTTGCCAGCAGAAATGTAGGTTAGCCAGTTTGGAGTAAATGGGTTTAAATGTGTGTGCCAAGTAAACACACTCCAGATGACACAGTACTCATTAGCAAGCTCTTTCATTTTCCCTTCTCCATCACATGCTACACACAGACATTAGCAATCATTAGATGTGTATATACACATAATAACCAGCCAGCTAAAGCATTGTTTCCTGTTAGAGTCCACTTAATTAATGGACAACTAGTTGTCATCTAAAGACTCAGCAGGGCCGATTCACAAAATGTTCTAAAGTTCGGATATATTTCAAATCACAAGTTCGGATATATTTCTGGATGCTCGGTGATATGTCAATGACCATCAGCTGTATATCGCAACTGTACTCACCAGAATTCATTGCAAACAATGCTTGAAAATAGAGTACTGTGATTTGGTAATGAGTTTTATCAATGAGTTGAAACACAAGACTAACAGTTATTTTCAGAAATGATTTTTATAGGCTAGATAATAACCTAGATAAATGATACTGAATTCGAAATGCATGATAAAATTAGAAAAATGGTCTATAGGAAATATAGTGAGTTAAGAAGCATAGTTATTAGTTTGGGAATTTGTCTTTTTTCATATTTGTCCCCAGAGTCTAGTACAGGCCTGGCATATAATATATCTCAAAAAATAATAAATAATGAAAATGTAAAATGGTACAATCACTGTGGAAAACAGTTTAGTGATTCTTCCTCTAAAAGTTAAACATTGAATTAGAGAATGACTCAGCAATTCTCTTGTAGACATATACCAAAAGTTTAAAGGAGGAAGTCAAATTCTGATACATACAGAAAGGAGAGGCCAGAGGAGTGGAACTAAGGGTGGGGGAAAATTCTGATATATACTACAACATAGCTGAAACCTGAAAACATTAAGTAAAATAAGCCGAATACAAAATGACAAATATTGTATTACTCCACTTATATGAGATACCTTGGATAGGCAAATTCATAGAGACAGAAAGTAGAATAGAGGTTACCAGGGCTGGGGGAGGGAAGAATGGGGAGTTATTGTTTAATGGGTAGTTTCTTTTTGGGATGATGACAAAGTTCTGAAGATGGATAGTGGTGATGGTTACACACATTGTGACTGTACATAATGCCACTAAATTGTACATTTAAAATGGTTAAAATGGTGAATTTTATATTTTACCGCAAAAATTATTAACAGACTCTACAATGGTTTCATCCCAACTAGGTGCCACTTTACTTATATAATTACATAATTAAACAGATAAATTCTAAGAAATCGGAGCCGAATTTGAAGAGTTTTGGAGGTGGGACATTTTTATGGGCTAATTTAATTATCCACAGAGAAGACTTTAGTTGTGCCTGAAGAGGAGAGGAGCCTAACTCCTAAAAAACTTTATAAACCAGCTACCCTTGGTTTATAAAGTTAATTAATGTCTCATGGGGTCAGATGGAATGTGGGCACCCATAATCCCCACACCTGAGATCCATCCCACAGGAAACTGAACCAATATTTACACTGACTACTGCTTCTCACTGCTGGGCCTGGGTTCTTCTTCAGGACTGTTCTACTTGAGGCTCTTAGAACAAGAAGTTTGAAATAAGATTTAAATGTAATAACAGCCTATGTAGCTGCTCCCGAATTCCATTACACACACTGCCTCAGTACTAGACATATTGTTCATAATTAACCTGGGAAAGAAAAAGCGAGGTTACTCTTTGAGTTGTCTAAGCAATTACCTGACAAACAGCCAAATGGGAGCCATTTCTCTGTGCAAAGAGGATTGAATTTTAAATTTTAAAAGGGCTTCCAAGCTGGCAACTAACTGTATGTGAAACTTTAGGCATGTGGGTTAGATTCTCTAAGCTTTGGTTTCTCCACCTCTTAGAGATAATATCTGCTTCACGGGGTTATTGTGCAACTAAAGTTCTAGCATAGTGTCCAGTATGTAATGCATATACAATTAAAATGTATCTTGTTATCACATTACTGTATTAATGCTACCCCAGAGAAACAGAATCAATAGGAGATATACATATATACATATTCTCTCTCTCTCTCTCTCAATGATAGGATGGATAGATGGATGGATGGATGGATGGATGGATGGATGGATGGATGGATGGATGGATGGATGGATGGACGGACGGACGGACGGACGGACGGACGGACAGACAGACGGACAGACGGATAAATGGATGGATGATATAGAGATTTAGATATAGATAGGTATATATATAGAGAGAGAGAAAGAAATAGATATATATAGAGAGAGAGAGAAAGAGGGAGGGAGAGATTGATTAATGTTAAGGACTTAGTTCATATAATTGAAAGAGCTAGCAAGTCCTAAATCTATAGGACAGGACAGCAGACAGGAGACCCAGGGGAAATTTGATGTTGTAGTTTTGA
>NW_011896758.1:3705-7253 GCF_000151845.1 Pteropus vampyrus | reverse complement strand
TTGAAATCTATGTTTACTCCTTATTATAATAGATTATACAGGGCTGAAACTTCCTCTGTTATATGCTTATTGTTTATGGGGTAAGGGCAGTGGCTTCAAAGCCAGACTTCAGTTGAAGTTTAAAGTCTGCTACTTAACAGCTGACTGGTTTTGTGCGTTATTTAACTTCACCGAGCTTCAGTTTTCTCCTCTCTAGAGATGTCATTTAACAACAGGGCCACCATGAATGGCTATGCAGGTTGTTCACTGCACAAGAGCACTCAGCACAGTGGTGAGTAGGGCCTGAAATTCAGCCTGAATTTTGCTGTTCAAGCCATGCACTTCAAGTGGATTTCACTCACCATAAATAAAGTCACGTAAAAGTGCCACAAAGGTTCACATGGCCTTGCTTAACCAAGTGCCTGGTACGTAGTAAGGAATCAATAGGTAATAGGCTGCTATCATCATGATCATCAGCATTATCGTCATGGTCAACATAAAATGATCATCCTCACCCTTTTATTGTGAGAACTAGCTGGTAGATTTGTAAATACCATATGCTTTACCATAAAACCCACCTCTTTCCCTCTAATCCAAAATGTAGTGAAATAGACACTGTTAGGAACAGTGTGAGAATTCAGAGTGAGACAGGAACCCTTTTGAGGTTCAAGGACTGCAGGCTTTGAACTTCAGGTACGATGGGCAATTCAGAGTCCCAAAAGGGAGTTTTTGAGTAACTGATTCATTTATTCATCAAGACTGCTATTTTCAAGCCAAGCCAATAATTGATTGAGCTTCATTGGGAGCGTTTGCCACACTATCGGTGTTGGCTCCCTTTTCTTCCAGATTTTCTGCTTGTTTTTATGACAGTAGATGGTGACTCTCACACAACCACTATTCACATTGCACCTTGAATTCCATCCAGACTCAGAAATTACTTATACTGTGTGCTTTCAGGCTTCTGCAACTATTGTCTTGAAAGTATTGCACTGTGCCTGAATACTCCATAATTGACACTGTCATGAACTTAATTTGTGTTATTTGAGTCCTTAGATATTCTTTCTTGATTGTAAAGATAAATACCTTTAAAAAAAGGCTTAAGAAAAATTATACATCTCAAATACTTAGTTTTCAAATAAGAACTGAATTTTGAGATTTTTCCTTGAAATCACTGCTTCTGGGAAGCGGTCTGTGGAGAATTTCTTTGTATGTATTGAGAGTCTCAAATTTACTTGAATTTCCTTCCATGGTTTTACTGATTTGTGTGTGAATGTGCCAGCTGTAAGAAAGCCAACTATGATTACAGAAGACATGCTTAAAGAGGGATAGAAGCACTAAATGAGGAGGTCATAGGAGCCACATTTAGTAGACAGAGTGTCTGTGGTTTTTGAAATCACTAAGGATCATAATGAATGGCATGTTTCTTATGATTATCCAGGCAGTGTTTTAGGGTGCTATATTTTCTTATTAGTAGTGAATAAATGAGGAGGCATAATCCCACATCGATTTTGTAGCATCCTACAAGATGCTGTAGGTCCCAAATAGGCCAGACAGACTCAATCTGACAGCAGCCCTTTGAGGGCACTTTCACCTGTGACCAAATGGCTTTCTTTCTCAGTAATTCCATACCCATAAAAATGTAGTATGCTTTCTATGCTTCTCTAGCAGTTGCTGAAATAATCATCTAACGAAGCCTCAGAACTACTATTTTATAAGCCTGTAAAGCAGTGTTTCCCAAACTGTGTTCTGAGGGCCACCCATATTGAAATTACTAAAATGCACCTTCCAAGGCACTACTCCAAACCTATTGAATCACAATTTTGGGTTGGGGTTAGAGACCCTGCATTTTTAACAAGATCTCTAGGTGATTCTAATGTAGCTCAGGAATGTCTAGGAAATGATGGTAGCCTCGCGGTAGATCACAGTAATAGATGATATAATACACAAAATAATAAAACTGCAAAACCAATAGTGGGAAGAAAATTGTTATAACCTTTGCACGAAATTAAAGAATAAAATAGCAGTGTAAGATCATATGCGTGTCCTTGGCTTAAGTCAAGAGAATTACAGAAAAAAATGCTCAGAATCTACTTTTGTAGAATTTGGCTTATTTATTATGTCGACAGTGAAACAAAAATTCTAAAATCACTTGTCAAGAAGGCAACCTGTTCAGTAGTTTTGAACAGTAAGTATGGTCTCCTTTGTGCCTTTATGGGAAACTATCAAAGAAGATTGGCCCAGACTTGCCTGTAATGACTAGTAGGGACCAATGGCAAAAGATGGTAGAAGTGAATTGAAATAATGGCTCAATCTTAGAATTGAACTTCAGCAAGAAAGGGTTCCACACACACTTCTCATGTTGGTCCCACATTGTTCTTCCATTAATATAATCTCATGGATAGGTATTACTGGTAATAGCTGGCTCTAGAGTTTTAGACAGTTTTAAATGTTCAGTGCTTTCCCACACTGCTTATGCATTGTGGAGATTTCCTTGCATGGGGAAAAATAGATCAGACATGTTTGTACCAGGTGTGTGATAAGGAGGGTCACCTTGTTTTGTTGTATAAATTGAGCACATCCTATTCATCACCCTACCTGCCTGTACATCTTTGGTGTTTTAGAACATTCGAAGTGTTGTCTACAATGTTTTTATGAAATTATTTGACACAAGTTCCATCTGTTGTAGTGCAACACTTGACCTCAGACCTTTTGGCAATAAATAAAAGTCTTCCAGTGTCTGCATTGGAAGCTTTACCATCACACTCTGTGTATTTGATATATAAATATATTTGATACATATATATATATATATATATACACGACACCTACTCTCTGTTAAATAAAACGATCTCTTACAGTACTTTTGAAAACTTGTTTGAAAAGTTACTATTTATACAAATAATATATTTAGCACAAAATGTACACTGGATATGTCATTATATGAATATGATTTTTTATCTCAAAATGTATCACTGTGAACTTATTAATTTGTTTTTTATCATCACTTGCCTGAGAAAAACTTTACTAAAAATATTCAGAGAAGATACAAACTTTAGTTGCTCACTTATTTGGTAAATATTTATTGAGCTTCTGACATGTGCCAGCGGCTGAGGATGGATGGAGGAGGGGAGTTCCTATTACTATAGTAATAGTAGAACTTACTATTTGTTAGAGGAAATAGATGTTCATCAGATAATCACATGTAGAAAAACAAGACGGCAGCCGTAACAGTGTTTGTGATGAGGGGAGATCTGAGGCGCTTTGAGGATGTTAGCATTAATCAGGAAGGTGGCAGAAGGCTTTTCTGTAGCATTGAATTTGAGTTGTAATGAGAAGGCTAAAATATACATTAACTAGGTAAAGAGGGGAGAAAGGGCACTTTGGGAAGAAAGGCAGCAACAGGAAGGAGTGTGGTGCATATTGGATACTGAATGAAGGCCCTTCTGGTTAGAGAGTGAGAGAGAGACTAGAAGTTAAAGACAGAGAATGTTTGAAGGAGCAGATACTGGTCAACAGAATTGAATGCCACTAAACGGCAAGTTAACACAAGGACTGAAACATATCCAGTG
>NW_011896758.1:0-2145 GCF_000151845.1 Pteropus vampyrus | reverse complement strand
GAATCATGATAGCAGGTTGTCTGAAAAAATTTTTCATTCTTTCATAACCTAAGGAGACCTCACATTCAATATCTAAATATCTAATGACTAAGAGAGCACTCACACCGTGGAATGCTCAGATTTGTAAAGGAGGACACACGCGCCAAAGCCGAGCCATCTCTGGGTTGTTTTTTGTAGGGTGTAAGAACAAAGACATCTCATGTGTCTCAAGAAAAAAGAGTGAAAGTCATGACCTAGTTCTCCCTTGTTCTTTAAAAAATGTTACTGAATAGAAAGCCAGATGTATTCCAGGAGGGCCCTGCTGACTAACTCTTACTGTTATCATGCACTAGCAATTCCAAGACACGATGAAACAGAAATAAGTCCTGTTCTATTAAATTTACTTGCTCAATATCTATTCTCCCAATCCTGTGGAGTAACGGGATTGGTAATAAACACCACTAGGCAAGTCTCTCAGGATTCTTGAGTTATTTCAGTGATTTTCTAATCTACTCTGTACTTTTATTAAATGATTATCAGAAACTGAATCAGCAATTGGAGGGTCTGGAAATAGCTGTAACCATTTCGCACATGTGATCACTTCCCACACATTCTCACACAAAGTCCCTGCACTTCTTTAAGTAAAATAAGTCATTGATCACTTGGTCTTTCCAATATATTGTAAGAAAATGGAATAACTGTTGTTGAAATTTCCAATATTCCATGTCCTCAACTTGGATTTGCCCTAGAGATCGAAGTTGCAGGTTTAGAAATTAACCTGGATTAAAATCTTAGTTCTACTGCTTAGTAACTATGTGACATTGGCACAATTATTAACCACTCTGTGTTTCAGTTTCCTTATCTGTAAAATGGAGTCAATAATGGTGACTTACTAAGAAAAATGCATGTGAAATTTAGCACATAGTTAGCATGATAAATGCCAACAATTATAATCATTTCGGGACCTTTATACTATTCTAGCATTCGGTTACCTCTTCATCTGCATCTAATCATATTTTATTGAATACCAAATACTAAATTCCTGTGAATTTGGGCATGTTGATGGTGGATTTGGTGGGAAGACGAGTGGGAGTTATTGTGACATGAAGAGGGGAATGTACTTAAGGTGACCATGGAAACCAGCTGGTTTGCTGTCAATTTCTCCAGTACCATAGTTTATTCTACACACTGTTAAGAAGTATTTGTATTTCAGTATGTATTTCCTGATATCTAGTTAAAGTTTTCTAATTACCTCATATTTTGTTCCTCTTTTATGGAAATGCCAGAGACTTTTTTTTTAATGCCTGAACAATGAATACTTGACAATAATTACTGTATCATTTGTCAGTACCTTAAAAAAACAAAAACAAAAACCCAAATCCAGTTTCTTCAGCCTTTTGCCCTAGACTCCAATCACACTTCTTTAGACCTTTCCTTCCTGAGGCTGACAGGACATCTGGGCCCTGTGGGACATCACCCAGCAATGGTAGAAGATGGGAGGAGGCGAAGACATGAGGCTGCCTGGTCTCCAGCAGCTAAATGGGACAGAGGCTGTGGCAACTGCAGCTGGCAGCTGAAGATGCCTCTTAAAAGTGCCGTGTCTGCA
Source organism: Pteropus vampyrus (assembly GCF_000151845.1). Lineage (NCBI taxonomy): Eukaryota > Metazoa > Chordata > Mammalia > Chiroptera > Pteropodidae > Pteropus > Pteropus vampyrus. Next base: position 560 of record NW_011896758.1, on the reverse strand, counting down.
ACCGGGCTTCCATGGTGATGGACTTGCTTGCTCTGAGCACCAGGCACTAACCCAGGCCTGGAAGTGAACCCTTTGTTTTATATGTGGTGACTTCTCTCAAGGAGAAAACAAGCACCAACATCTATTTACCAGATTCAAAATGCACCAGATATGGAACAGTGATGTGTTTGACATGGTTAACACATAATCACAATCTTGAAACATCATATTTTAATATTCAAGGCTTTGGTGTTGCCATTTCTAAATATTCTTTCTTTCTGTCTTTCACTCGCTCAATAAGTATTTATTGCATGCTAAAAATATACAAGAAATTATGCTAGATCTTTCCATATATGCCTTCTGGCCTAACAGGATTCTGAATTGTTTTAGGGCAGAGATATTGTACCTTATTTGTTATCCAAGGCTCAGCCTATAGAAGACATTTTGCCCAACTCAACAAATGCGCATTATATAAATGAAAAAATGAGATGTAAGTATTATGCTAGCTGTGCATAATCAAATAACATATTTATTCCTATGTCTTGATCATCTATAAACTTATAATTTAAGCAAAATATGAA
>NW_011896757.1:3047-3885 GCF_000151845.1 Pteropus vampyrus | reverse complement strand
CGTGACCTGCGGAGATGGGGGCGCGGTGGGCGGTCCCTTCAGCCAAAAATCGACATTTTTAAAAGAGTGAGTACAATGACCGATTCCAAGAGACTTAGGGTCCCGTCAGCCAAAGTGCGGGCATATCGGGTCCCGATTCAAATACCCCGACTACGAGCATTTTAAGAAGTGGGGAAACTAGACACGAACGGGCGCTGCGAAGGCAGCGCGGCCGACCTGCAAACTGTGACTGCGGCGCCACCACTGTCCCAGGGGGCCAGGCCTACTGCCGCGACAGTCGCAGCGAAGCATTTATGGGGCGGACGATGTCTTGTCACTTGCCTTAAAACATTCCCACAACACCCACAGAACACGGGGCGGAGGCCCAACAACAGAACATTCACTGGGGGCGGCTCCCGAAGCGGGGCGAGGGCCGGCTGTTCACCCACGACCCCCTCGACGGCTCTGCTGCCTGAAAACCCGCAGAGGAAGAGCCGGCACATGGGGCGTGGGACCCACGCATGTTCCAGGAGCCCGTGCGGATGGCCCGTGACAGCCCTCCGGAGGGCCGACGCCCTTGGCTGGCTGGCCGAAGGCACGCGAAGACATCCTGCCGCTGACCTGCGACTCCAGGGACTTGCAAGTCTCCACCCCGGCCAGGTCGCACTGCCGCCTCCGCAGGTTCTCCACCATGATCTGCCCAAACCGGTCTTCCATGTTCACCTGCGAAGAGGGGAGAGGCCAGTGCTGCCTCTTAGACGCGCAGAGTCAAATGGCGCCCGGTGCCAGCCAGTCAGGCCGACGTCTGTGGCCGCCCAGTGCAGGCGGCGGAGCCGTGCGGGAGGCCCGCGGCCAGCAC
>NW_011896757.1:0-1853 GCF_000151845.1 Pteropus vampyrus | reverse complement strand
AGCCCTGCCCAAACTGCCACCCAGAATCCTGAGCAGCTAAACTGACTTGTTTTAAAGTGCTGCGTCTGGAAGGGTCTGTCACACGACCAGCCAGCCGATGCGATGCAGGGGTACTGCCATTCACGTAAAGAAGCTTTACCACCGAGAACTGAGAGCTACGTGAGCGAACAACGTGTCTTCAAGCACTCGTGTTCCTAATTAGCAAGCGTCCTGACTCACACCCAAAGCACCGAACAATCACGAAACAGGACAAGCAACGAATCCTCAGGAAGCACCCAAAAGCCTTAACTTTTTAAAAAGGCTCAAAGAGATTTTTTAACAAACAAAGCAACAAAAAACCACACCTATCAAATAACTAACATGGAACCCAGGACAAGAGTCCAAGACTCTGCCAGGGCTCCAGGCTGACCAGTGTCAGCAGTGACCAACCCACCAGCGGTGACTCATGATGCACCCCGGACCCGGTGGTGTCCTGGACGTCCAGGCCCCCCGTCTGCTGAAGGAACACACTGTGCCCTGCCATCTGCGGCCGCATGAAGGGCCCCAAAGGAGAAAGAGGCGTGACTGCTCTTCACAGGGCTCTGCACACTCAGGGAGACAGACCCCGAAAACAGAGCTGAGCAGCAGCACGGGGCCAGAGGGCAGCCCGGCCTATGGGCGGTGGGCGCGAAAACCCTGACAAACGATGACCGGGCTGACAATTCTCGGCTGAACACGTATGCGAGATCATACGTGAAACGCGCACTGGAGAGACCAAGCGTGCGCCCCGCTCCCTGCCCTCCTCGCCCAAAGCTCTGTCCGTGTGCTCCGCCCTCGCCCCAGGGCCAGTCAGCCCCGGGCCAAGCTCCACAGCCCCCTTTCCAGCGGTGGGCCCCTCGCTGCTCTTTAACCACTGCCGACTCTCTGCCTCAGAACCTTCTTTAAAATCACACGTCTTCACCTACAGCAGCCTAGGACCCGTCTTTACCTCCCCCTGACCCTTTAAGCCCAGTCTACGGCCAGCATCACTGTGAAGCCCCACGCCTCCCCTCCGCCCCCGCTCTCTGAGTCTGGTGCGAGGCCTTCTGGTCCGCGTGGGGTCACCCGTGCTGCACGCGTGCCCCCACGAAAGTACTCCGGGGCTTTGGGCTCACGCGTTTGGCACCACGCTATGCTTTCCACTCCACAGACGTTTTGAGCGGCCTGTGAGCTGACCTAGGTGCCGCGTTTCACGTTATTCATCTGCTCTCCTCCCGAAACCATTTGGGTTGTCCCAACTTTCTGCCACAGAGAACAGTGGCTGCAGTGGACACCCTCCTCGTGCACGCGGGCAGGGGACGCGTGTGACGCACACACCTGCGATCTCTCTGGGTACTCCCGGATGGCTCCTGCCTCGGCCGTGCCATTCACCTCCGCCAGTGGCGCCTAACCATGCCTGTCCCCCGTACCCTCGCCGACACGTGACGGTACAGGGAGACGGAGCTCCGCCTGGTCACCACCACGGGCCAGCGCCCTCCCACGGTATCCATCTTCTTCTCGGAGCTGCCTGGTCATCTGTCCTCTGCCCATTTTTCTATGGGATTTTTTTTCTGTTACAGTAGCTATGCACATAATTCTCTTCTCTCGAACTCTGTTTCTATTACACCCCCATATTCCACATAAGCAACACAATGATTCGGATGTAAAATCAGTGCTTCCAAAAAATTTCAGAAAATTACTCTAAGTAGCAACGAAATGATAAAAACTGCAGAAATGGGACCTGGGGATCTTCACGCATGTGCATGAAACCACAGTGTGTAACGGGTTAGGAAAAAATCTCACTGTGTATTCATGTTACATTTCTTTAGTTTCTCTTCCAGGTCAGGTATATCTCG
>NW_011896756.1:4528-5457 GCF_000151845.1 Pteropus vampyrus | reverse complement strand
TCCTCATACACCAGCTGGAGGACCTGGTCCACGTAGGTCAGCCGCGTGCTCGCCTTGCCCACGCTGATCCTGGTCTGCCCGAAGCAGGCCCCTGCGCCGGACGTGAGAGCAGAAGGGAAAACACGGTTACGGATCCAAACGGCCGTGTTCCTGACGAGAACCCTCTGCACGTCCAGACTTTCAAATCCGCAGCCAACATGCAGAATTCTGAACGTCCCATGTGGTTTTAGCAAATGTTACACGTCTAATATTTCATCATGTGGCCCCCCATCCCCACTGCCCGCCCCGCCACGTCAGCTGACTGTGGCAGGAGAGGAAGCTGTTTGGTCGTCGCTTCTACTCAGCTCTTTGTCACAGGGACGCGGAGGCCAGGGGCGACCCCGGCCGGGAGAGGCGGGCGGCAGGCAGGGCGTTGCGGGCCTTACCCACGCCGGGAGCACAGTTTTCATTCTCGCCGCAGACGCTGATGAAGACGAGCCCCTTCTCGCTGTACGCGGCGGTGGTTCCAGACTTGCCACTTAGGGAGTTCAGATCAAACAGGTGCCCTGTGGAAGGACGGGACGGGGACGCAGTGACTCCAAGGGGCGGAGACTCAGGAGGCCATCACCAGTGTGCTCACACATGGACCACGCTGGCCGGTGGGGTTTCTGAGTTCTCACAAGTCACCACCCACTTCAGTGGCATGGCCCTGAAAACGCTGACTAGGTAGCCCCGTGTCACAGGGCCATCAGTCCCCAAATTTATGAGATGGCTCGTCCTTCCCCATAAGATAGCGGCTCATAGCAGCCTCCTCCTCCTAGAGCTGGGCCACAGCAGCCACTAGGATTCCAGCCGAGATGCGGGAGGGCCCAATGGCGGCACTCCAGCTGCCTTCCCGGCTCCCCAGTACAGACGGTCACTGGGGATCTCCTAATTATCCCACATTAACT
>NW_011896756.1:0-2078 GCF_000151845.1 Pteropus vampyrus | reverse complement strand
AAGCCGCGACTGCCAGGTCAGGCGTCTCGGGGCCAGAGAACGGTCCTCCAGGACCAGAGCGCTGAGGGGAGCCGCCCTCTCAGCCGCTGAGAAGCTCGGCTGCATCCCTGAGCCCTTCGGCTCGCATCCCAATGGAAAGGTGACCCTTCGACTCCCACCGTCCCCACAGCAGCAGCACCAGGGCGGAGAAAGCTGTGTCACTTACGACTTGATTCTCGCTGCAGGTGAGTCGGATGGTGGTCGATTTTTTCCGAATCTGGTCTGGACACGAGTCGCCGTCGACGTACTTCAGGACGGCTACGCCATCCACCCACTGGGGACTGTCCCTCACCCTGCCCAGGTTCACAGGCTTGGAGCCACCCAGCAGACACACGGCCGCTTCCGGGGAGCACGGCTCTGCAACATGACCAGAAACAAGCCACTTTCGGTCACCTTCCAGTCCAGAACTTAAATCTGGCAAGTGAAGTCAGATATGCTGCGTGTTTGACCTCACAGTCGCTCCAAAATAATCTCTTTCTTTTAAGGAATCAGACGACAGTGATACCATATGAGTTCTCATTTAAATGATTTTTGACCAGAGATGGATGTGGGGGAGGCATGGGATGCTGGGAGAATTCAAGGCCTAACAGCTTGAATTACTTCTGAACCTCAAAAATAACGAAGCTAAAATTCATAAATCTAAAGGAACATTTTAAATGGCGTACATTTGTGTTCTATCTTTAATTAAGAACTCTACTGATTTCCCAGGCCCCAAAATATCTGTGCCACCTGCTCCAGGCACAGAAGTATTCATGGGTTAAGACCATGGTGTCACCAACCTGCCCAGCACAGACCAAGGGGAAGGGGGCCCACAGCCTCGAGCCGTGCGGAGAATGAAAACCACTCTCTGCAGGTAAAACACGGTGCCCCCTTTGAGCTGAACCCCACGAGATGTGGGTGGAGCTGTATAAAACTTCAAGAAAACAGGACAAGTTGCACCTTCAGAGACTGTGGTGGGCACCCAGGTCACTGAGGATTGCTCCCAGCCCCACGTGTACGAGAGACTTCCATTCTCACTGCCGGCAGTAAGGTTCGGGTGAACTGGCTCTTACATCATTAAAGGACCACCCACCCACATTCCTCTCAAACAGCGGACACACACTGTCTCCATTTCATGCCCTGTCATCTCCTATCCTGCTAAGAATAATTATCTGCCGCCATGATTATTTCTACCCACCTCTACCTCCTCGTGTTCAGAGAAGTCTGTAATGCTCCCAGCAGAGGCTTCCGCACTGATTTACCCTGGACCACCCTGGGAATTGGTCATTAAGACCCTTAACTAATTCCTCAGGTTGTTTGTTGGCCAAACCGCTCGTGTCACAGAGAGGAAGGCACCTTCAAAGCAACCGTTCCTACCCCATCTTCCCCCATAGCCTGACCAAGCCATCAGCCCTCCGAGAGCCGCCTCACCCGAGCCAGGATGTGGAGACAGAGACTTGCAAACGTTGATGAGGTAGTGCTCGGTGGCCCCCGTCCCCGTGACAGCTTCCCAGTTGTCGCTGTACCGTGACAGAGACGAGAGGTCGTAGTTGTTGCCAGCCTCGTCTCTGCGGGGGAGAGAACACGGCAGTCAGGTTGTGCTGCACTCTGAGCATGTGGCACTCTGTCTGCAAAGGCTCCGGGACGTGAGACACAGCCCACCCCACACCCCGGGACTCAGACGCTCCCCAGAAACGGACTTTGGACTGGACTGCTCCCCGCTCCAGGAGGAACCAGCAACAACCTGAGTTCAGGAAGCTACGAGACTTGTTCCAACAAAATTATATATTAACAACAACAACAAAAACCCAACGCCAAGCCTGGAATGTGTGTGCTCTCCACGCTCAGGCCAGTGAGAAGATGCCAGTTAAGCTCAGATGCCGAGAGCACCCTCAGCACAGACCATCCTCAGGAGCAGGCCACCTGCCGTTGACAGCTGAGGCCGCCAACGGTCACTGACATTAAAATGGGCTGAAGGCTTACTCACTACGCAGTCCCAGGTGCAGACCGTCACTGAGAGCCACCCCCGCCCCAGGCGCAGTGTTAACGGTGGGTTAAAA
>NW_011896755.1:5021-5390 GCF_000151845.1 Pteropus vampyrus | reverse complement strand
TTGCATAGAAGACTACAAACTCCACTGGAATGTATTAGTAAGATATTTGGTTTCGAAAGTTAGAACAGCAAAGAAATACTTCTGTACTAGGACTGTGTAATTATAAACATTCTAGTATGAACATTATAACTGAAACAATAGTCTAAAACTAAAAGATTATAATTTGAATTCACAAAATATGAAATGAGAATATATAGTACAATGTAACCAAATGAAGTAAGTACAGAAATAACCAATCAAGCCAGGAAATAAATATTCAGTCGTTTTAGAAGGCATCATGGTGATTCAAAAGCACCATTACAAAAATATAAAGGAAATGAACAAGTATAATAAAATGCCTAAATATAACCTAAAATTCTCTTGATAGTT
>NW_011896755.1:0-1266 GCF_000151845.1 Pteropus vampyrus | reverse complement strand
TTTGAGAAAGGGAGAAAATAACTTCTCCCCACAAACATAGCACTCCCTCACATCTTAAAACCCTCTCGTTCCTCAGTTCTCTCTGTATAAATCCTGGGGGTGGGACAGTGAACACTTACTTCTCATACCTTTTGATAAGTCCTATGGGACAAAGTCTGGCTCTCATTGGTAGGGGCTCCTTTTAAACATGACACTTATGCATAATACTTTTTTCCCCAGTTTTAGGCTTTAGCAACAGTTTGGAGACAAAAGAGCCCACTCAACATCCTTCATAAATTATAGGAAAAAAAGAAAAAAGGACATGGCTAGGGAAGTAGTTAAATAAATTAGAATATATTCTTACCATGAAACACCATACAGAGGTTGAAAGGAAAGAAGATCTCTCTATATATATCTAAAGATTTTTTAAATTAAATAAGAACAATATACGTACTATGATTCCATTTATTTTTTAAAGAAAATGTCCTATATATCTAAGTGGGAACTTACTTGTGTAAATCCAAATGAAAAGGTTTAGAAGGATACGAATCTAAGTATTGGTAGGACGATGGGACTGAAGGATGAGGGAAATTGAGATTTTCACTTTTTACTTCACATGCTTCTGAATATTTTTGACAATAAGCATGTATTATTTGCCACTTAAAATAAAAAACAAACCAAAGAAAATGAGATGAAATATAAGATATGAAACACCTGATACCTTATTTCAACTCCCTCTATTACCATGAAATGCAAAGGATTTGTTATTTTTTTTTAATATCATCACAAGGAGTATGTTTAACATGTTAATTTATTGTAAAAAAAGAATGATAAAGTCACAAATATCAATATATGGATCAGGAGCTCTCAAATATATTTTAAGAGTCACAAAAGCTGGAATTCATAATGGAACTCCATGAAATATTGATATTCAGTAGACCTTTGGCATTCAAGAATCTAACATTCATGGTTTCAATTATTTATAAATGATCCCAAAATCCATTACATGCAGTAATTTGTAAGTTTGTTGAGATATAAATTTGTACTGTGCCAATTACAAAGCTCATGAGCAAGTCACTGAACTGGCAAAAGAGGGGACAGGAAGGATAAAAGGTGTGCTATATTTGGAAGAAGTAAAGGAAAGGCAGAGAGCTTCATATTTTATGAGTACTTACATTGCTTAGATTAGATAAAAATGTGAAGAAAGAAGTGTGGGAGGCTAGAGATTCATTATAGAGAGACCAGATCCCCTACACTGTAAAAATACATGTGAGAGACCTCAGGGAT
>NW_011896754.1:1748-4639 GCF_000151845.1 Pteropus vampyrus | reverse complement strand
GTGACAGCAGCTCGGCCCCAGGGGGAGATTCAGCTAAAGACTTGGCTCAAAGTTAGAGCCCCCAGTAAGTGAACAGAAACTGGGACGCACAGACGTGGGGCTGGTCAGCCTGGAAGAGCGCTCACCGCTGCTTCTCAGGGGAATGGAGTCCGTGATGTGTCCTGAGTCGGTTCAAATAATTTGTGCTATGTCATAAGTCGTTTTATTAAGTCACCTACTCCCTTTGTGATACTGGATTTTGCTTGTTAAAAATGCGCACCTAATTTTCGATAGCCCGACAGACAAATGGAGCATCATTGTATTGTAAAAGCGGACTGAGCGGTCTGGGCAAAGATGGAGCAGCCACATGGCTCCCAGCTCCTGTCCTTACAACCAAAACATCCTGCTGCCCAGATGCCCAACAGCACAGGACGACTCTGAGAGGAGAGAAGAAAAAGAGGGACAGGCAGGGACCTCGAGACCCGAGAACTGGGCAGGGGGCGAGTCCCTGAATTTCATTCTCGCCTCCGTGCAGCCCAGACAGGGCGCCGCGGAGGCGCCAACCCAGAATGGCCAAGAGAGCCAGAGGAAAGAAAATTCTAGAAGTGTCTTTCCCTGGCTAAAAGACTGGGAAAAGGGTGACCTAAGAACAGGACATCTTTTTAACTGCATCTACCCTGCACCAACAGAAACGCCCCATCCTCCTCCTCGTCAGAGAGTGGACCCTCCCCTCCCCCAACGCCCCCAGTGGAGCAGATGCCAGCACCCGGAGGCGTCCCTCAGCGGTGACGGTGGCAGAGCAGTCTCCTGCCTGGAGCAAGCAGGTGGCCCTCTGATTCTCCAGTGAGGTGGAGCAGAAGGGGTCCAACTGTGAGCTCACCTTGTCACCCACCTGCACCACCGAGGCCGAACCAGGCAGAGCGAGGGCCGGCCCCCAGTGCTGCGGCTTAGGGTCCCGGGGGGACAGGGCCTCCAGGCAGGGCTAGTTGACACTTTGCTCTCCTCTCTCATTCCCTGATGTCAGGAGGCCTGACAGGGAGCTCAGTTCACACCCAACTCAGAGGTGATGAGCTGGGGCTAGTGGGTGAGGCCAAGAGTGTCGCTGAGCTTTCCTGCCGCCCGTCCACATTTGGGGGGTGCTGCACGGGCACCGGGAGGACGCTGGGCAGTGTGGCAGGTGGAGCGCCCACCGAAAATGAGGTAGGAAGCAGTGTCCCACGTGACACCACGTCTGCCACTCCTGGGGTGAGTTCAGAAGTCACGCATCCTACCGAGAACCAGGGAAATCACGATCTGAATGAGAAATGAAAATCGACAGATCCAGCACCAAAAGGACGCAGGTATTGGAACTACCTGAGGAAGGTTCTAGAACACCTGCCCTAAAAATGCTGCAGCGAACGATCGCACGTCCTCCCGAAAGTCTTCACGTGCCCTGAGCCTTCCGTTTGCCTCCGTGGGAGAAACGACTTTTCAAACCCTTTCTCATACCAAGTTCTCTTTCTGTTGCTGAGTTAAAAATGTTCTTGTATAGTCTGTATGCTAGGCCTTTGTCAGACAGATATGATTTTCAATTTTTTTTTCCCATTTTTATGTTGTCTTCTTGAATTTCTTGATAATGTCCTTCGAGGCGTAAAAGTTTTCAATTTTGATTCCCTTAAGGAGCGAAGACAATGGGCTTTTCAAGGGTCGTGAAGTCTAACTTAAAAAAAAAAAATTCTCTTTAAGAGAAATATGGACTGGGATTCAGACATGTTTTTGATTCCTCTTTTCAAAGACAGCGTGCACGTTTGCAGAGTCTCGCCCTTGTTCTCTTAAACGCTCCCTCCGATGTGATGATTTTCCTTCTTATTTTTTTTTTTGTTCTACAGCAAAACTTAAATGACGATAGACTCAGAGCATTATTTCACTGCCTAAGACCAGCAAATGTTTTATATAAGAAACCTTCGTGCTTGGTTAGTACCTCCAGCTCCTGCTGAGCTGTCTCTGTCCCTGTCTGTCTCTGTCTCTCCCCCTCTCTCCCTCCCTCCATGGTTCAGTTCTCTTTGAGGGTCTCTGACACCTGCTTTCTTGGCTTCACTGCCCCTCGAAGCCAAGTAAACAAATAAATGACCAAGTAGCTGAGCACCTTCGCCTGCCTTTCTTCCTTCGCCAATTTCCTTTATCCCATCTCCGAATCCTCGGCTTTTGTGAAGAGCCTGCGTACAAGTTGGGAGCAGTGTACATGACGAGGTATCCCCAGGGAAGATGGCATTAACGCACCTCGATCGCTCCGTCACAACTAACAACGTTTACTGATGCTTAGTTGACAAATGTGGAAACGCTTCTTACTAGACTCTGTTACAGAGGTCTCATCTAACTCGTTTGCAAACGTGCAAAAGCAAGATGCATACAAGGCGCGTGCACACACACACACACACACACACACACACACACACACACACACCACACGCACAAGATTTTATCACTCCCAAGTCTACCCAGAAAACCCATCGGCTGATTTACAGATTTTACAGAATCACGAAGCCGGAGGGGACAGTGAACTTTCAGCCATCAGCTGGCTGTGTTCCCTTCAATCAGACAGGGCGATGTCAAACATCCCAGCTTATTAGTTGCTTCTCTGACACCCACTGAAGGGGACAGCGATGTCCCAGTTCTGCAAGGACATGAAACAACTCCCCCAGACTTCAGCAGACTGTTTCCACCTCAGAAGCTCTCCATCTTTGGAACAGCTGCTTGCTTTCATGTGGGAGAGGGGGGTGGGGCGGTGCTGGCAGGAAGGGAGGGAGGTCTCTTCACGGTCAAATGTCACTATGGATCAACTATTGGCTTCACAACGGTATCTGAGGCTATGCCCAAAATTAATTGTGAAAAAGGAAATATATCTTGACTCATTAGTGCATCTCAATCTAACG
>NW_011896754.1:0-968 GCF_000151845.1 Pteropus vampyrus | reverse complement strand
GGATGCAGTGTTCATTTATGGGATTTTATACAATGCTGAATGCTTATTGCGTTCTAGGCATCGTTATAGGTGCGGTACAGCTCGGCGTGCCAACACGGGTGGTTTGTGCCTTCGTGGGACTTCCGGTTTAGTGAGAGATTAAAGTTAATCAAATGATCCCACGATTACAGTTATTATGACAAACATGGCTGAGGGCTGTGAAGGTCAATGTAGGGCGTGATGGGAAGGCAGGCTGGGAACCTGGTCTGGTCTGGCTAGACGAGACCTGAGCTGTCGTGGTCCATGTGAGATTTGATGAGAAGGAGCCAAATAGCAAAGCGGGGGCAGGAGAAGGAGAGGAGCTTGCACACGGGTCCTAAGGAGAGAGCCAGTGTGACCGCTCGAGGATCTGAAAGGAAGGGGTGGGCTGGCAAGACACGGAGGGAGGAGGAGTGTGGAGTGGCCGGCGGCTGCCGGGCGCCCAGGTCGGCAGGTGAGACCTGGGAAGCGAGAGGAGGGAGCGGCGTTCTTCGTCTGCACTGAGAAAATTATTCTGGCTGCATTTTGGAGGAATTAGTAGGTGAGGAGGGTGGGGAACAGGGTATTGAGGGGAAGATGCCGAGCCGCTACAGAAACCTTGGAAAAACCTAAGCGTCCACAAACTATAGTCTAGGGGTGATGCATACGGGGGTGGGGGATGCAGGTCCGCTCACAGCTCCTTAGTGATAAAGGGATTTCGGGGCTCCTCAGGGATGATGAGTATGTGTGAGCCCCCCCCACCTCCTGCACACCTGCGTTAGTTCGTCAGGTGCACTCCGGCCTTCGAGCTCGACCTGTCGGCTGGCAGCTTAGCGTCTGTCACACTGACAGGCGGCAGCCACATCACCGGCATCCATGACAGTAGTTTTTTTCTCTTCTTTTCTTTTCTTTTCTTTTGTTGTTCTTTTATTCCTTGTTACTTAAAAAAGAAAAAAAAATACTATGGACTC
>NW_011896753.1:0-2531 GCF_000151845.1 Pteropus vampyrus | reverse complement strand
AACCTAACACTTGCCTTAAACCTAAAACTAAAGCTAATCCTAATACTAATCCTAAACCTAACCCTAACTCTAACCCTAAACCTAACCTTAACCCTAACACTAAGCCTAACACTAATCCTAACTCTAGACTCTTACCCTAATCCTAACCCTAGCGCTAAACATTACTGTAAACCGAACTCAAATTATAACGCTAAACCTAACCCTAACACTATCCCTAAGTCTAACACCAACCTTAACCCTAAACCCTAAACCTAACCCCAATGCTAACCCTAACCTTAAATTTTCCACTATTAATAACCCTAAATCTAACCCCGACCCTAAACCTAACCCTAACCCTAATTTAACTCTAAAACTAACTCTGACCCTAACCCTAATTTTAAATTTAACTCTAACCTTACACATAAACCCAACAGTAACCCTAACCCAGATCCTAACCCTAAATCTAAAGTGAATCCTAACCCTAATTCTAATCCTAAATTTAACACTAACCCTAGTATAAATTTTACACTAACAATAAACCAAAATGTAACCCCTTACACTAAACCTAATCCTATCCCTGACTTTAACTCTAAAACTAACCCTAACCCTAACCCTAACAAAAAAAACAAAAAAAAAGCCAATTCTAACTCTAAGTGTAACCATAACTCTAAACCCTTATCTTAAACATAACCGTATCTCTAACACTAAACCCTAACCCTAAAATTAACCCTATCCCTAAACCTGTTCCTAACCCGAAAACTAAAGCTAAACCTAACCCTAACACTAACCCTAACCCTAAATTTTACACTAACAGAAACCTTAACCCTAACCCCTTACCCTAAAAGTAACCCTAACCCTTATTTACCTCTAAAACGAACCCTAACCTTACCTTAGCCCTAACATTAACACCTACCCTTATCTTAACCGTAAAAGTAAAGCTAATCCTAACCGTAATTCTGACCCTGAACATAACACTAACCATAAACCTGATCCTAATCCTAAAGTAAAGCTAATCCCAACCCTAACCATAACACTAAACCTATAGCTAACCCTAACCCTAACACTAACCGTAACCCTATGTCTATCCCTAAACTAAACATAACCCTAAACCTAATTTAAATTTAAAAGTAATCCTAAACCTAAACCTAACCGTAACTCTACTCTTATCCCTAACATTAACTCGAACCCTGATCCTAACCGTAAAAATCAAGCTAATGCTAACCATAATTCTAAAGCTGAAACTAAAACTTACCATAACCCTGATCCTAACCCTAACAATAAAGCTTATCCTAACCCTAATTCTAAAAGTAACCTTAAATTTTACACTAAAAATAACTCTAAAACTAACTGCTTACCCTAAGCCTAACCCTAAACCTAAAGCTAACCCTAAACATTACACTTACCCAAACTCTAATCCTAACCTTAACCTAAACCTAACCCTAAGCCTAACCATAAACCTAACACACTAAATAAACCTAACACAAACCCTAACGATCACCTTAAGTCTAACTTAACCTTAACACTAACCAAAACACTAATCCTAAATCTAAACTCTTACCCAAACCCAAACAGTAACCCAGACCCTAACGCTAAAACTAAAGCTAATCATAAACCTAATTCTAACCCTAATACTAATCCTATCTGTAAGCATATCCTTAATTTAAACCTAACCGGAACCCTAACAATAACTCTTACCCTAACCTTTACACAAACCCTAACTCTGATCATAAACGCTTATTCTAACCCTAACCCTAAACCTAAACCTAATCCTAACCCTGATCCTAACGCTAAAACTAAAACTAATCTTAACTCTAACCCTAACCCTATCCCTAACTATAACTCTAACCTAAACCTAAAACTCACCATGAATCTAACCCTAAGTTATACCAAGCATGATCCTAACTCTAACCCTAGCCTCTAACCCTAACCCTAAACTAACCCTAAACTCAAACTTACACTAACCTAACCCTATCCCTAACTATAACTCTAACCTAAACCTAAAACTCACCATGAATCTAACCCTAAGTTATACCAAGCATGATCCTAACTCTAACCCTAACTCTAAACCTAACCCTAAACTAACCCTAAACTCAAACTTACACTAACCTAAACCTAACCCTAACCCTCACCCTAATGAATAACTAACTCTAAACCTAACCATAAAACTAATCATAACTCTAACTTCTAACCCGAACGATAATCCTAAACCTAATGCTAACCCTAACACTAAATCTGACCCGAATCTAAACCTAACAATAACCCTTACCCTAACCAAAACCCTTACACTAATCTTAAGTCTAAATTCTTACCCTAACACTAACCATGAACCTACCCCTAAACTACATCTAACTTGAACACAAATGGTAATATTATACCTAATCCTAACCCTAAACCTGAACCTAACCCTAAAAGTAAAGCTAATCCTAATCATAATTCTAACCCTAACCCTTACACCAGCCCTAAAATTAATTTTACACTAACAATAAGCCTAACCGTAACCCTTTAACCTAAACCTAACCATAAAGCTAACTTTAACGCTAAAACTAACAGTA
>NW_011896752.1:4300-4829 GCF_000151845.1 Pteropus vampyrus | reverse complement strand
GCGGGCCAACTTGGAAAGTGAGGTAATATGTCCAAGATCGCACAGCGGTGAGGGGGGCCGGCAGCAGCTGAGCCCAGACAACCAGTGCAGAGCCAGCACTGGGGACCTGAGGTGGGCCACGTGCCCTCGCGAACACGGGCTCTGGGGTTAGGCAGGGATGAATGTGGGTGATTAAAAGACTTCTCTGGTTGTAGGCTGGTGTAAAATAGTTCAGAAACTGAGTGTGTGTGCGTGTGTGTGCGTGTGTGTGCAGGTGTGTGTGTGCAGGCGTGTGTGTGTGCATGAGTGTGCGCATGTGTGTGCTCGTGTGTGTGTGCATGAGTGTGCGCATGTGTGCGCGCATGTGTGTGTGCAGGCGTGTGTGTGTGCAGGCGTGTGTGCGTGTGCAGGCGTGTGTGTGCGCAGGTGTGTGTGTGCGCATGTGTGTGCATGTGTGTGTGTGCAGGCGTGTGTGCAGGCATGTGTGTGTGCAGGCATGTGTGCATGTGTGTGCAGGCGTGTGTGTGTTGGGTGAACAGGCCATGAAGTG
>NW_011896752.1:0-910 GCF_000151845.1 Pteropus vampyrus | reverse complement strand
GGAGAGCAACTGACGGTCTTCAGCACTTCAGTGCAACCAACAACACGCTACCTGTTCCTGAAGGCCCGTCCTGCACCCTGGTCTCAGGGACCAGCTTGCAAGGATGGAGGTAAAATGTAGCAAGGCTCCAGCTTATTGAGTTCTTACCAGATGCCGGGGCCTGTCCTAGGCGCATTGCACGTGTTATTGTGCATCTGATTCTCACAGCAAACCTGTGAGGCAGGTCCTAGTTCACAGATGGGAAGGCTGAGGAGAAGCCACTGCCACACAGCTAGTAAATGACAGAGCTGGAATCCACACGTTGGCCTTTGTGTAATCTCACAGCCTGAATTTTCTCTACTGAATTAATATAAGGGAGTGCGAAGATCCAAGCCTCCTTAGTATGTCTGCTCAATTTCTATCCTTCTCCTACGAAAGTTGTGTGTGTGTGTGTGTGTGTGTGTGTGTGTGTGTGTGTGCATGAGTGCGCATGCACGCATGCCTGTGTAGCGTGCATGAGTCTGGGACTCTGGTGAGTTCGAGGCCCTGGGGGTGGCTACCTGGGCAGGGCTGGCGGGCTGGCTGGCTGGCTTCAAAGGGAATCCTTTGGCTCTGATGTCTCAGGCCTATAGGTGGCACTCTGACACTATCAGCTGGAGGCAGAGCTACAGCTGAGAAAGCCACCAAGGCACCCTGTTCCCCAGAGAGTCTGCCCCTCTAGCTTGTCACTGTGCACACATGAATCCCCCAGGAGATGCCAAGAATGCCAGCTCCCTCCCACTTGCCCTGGACCAGGCATGGGAATTAGCCGGCCACTGGGCCATCCCGAAACTCTCGAAACTCTCGCATTTGAGTGGTTCCCTGGGGAGGCTGGAATCTGGGAAGCTGGGAGGGTCTTGGGGAAGAGGATCCAGTTACAGGTTTGGGGACC
>NW_011896751.1:1905-4245 GCF_000151845.1 Pteropus vampyrus | reverse complement strand
TAAAAGCATTGTCTCTTGGGACTGTGAGATGTAAATGGAGATCTTAGCACCACAGGGAGGCAAAACTTTACCTCTGTCCTCTTAGGATTTCTGACTGTACCTGAGAACTAAATTGACATAGGACAGATAAATAGGAGAAAGGTATAGAGTTGACCCTTAAACAATACAGTTTTGTACTATGTGTGTCCACTTACATGTGGATTTTTTTCAATAAGTACTATAAGTGTGTCTTATGATTTTCTTAATAACATTTTATTTTCTCTAGCCTACTTTATTGTAAGAATACAGTATTTAATACATACAACATAAAATGTGTTAATTGACTGTTTATGTGGTATATCAGTAAGACTTCTGGTCAATAGTAGTGAACAAGAGCTCCCCAGCAAGGCCCTGGCCAGGAGGGGGTTAAAGACCAGGGCATCTTAAATGTTCTCATAACTAATGCAGGGACCCTGTCAGAAGTCAGCTTATAAACTATTTATCTTGGAAAAGCGATGACATCATCACAACCATGAGGTCATCTCCTCTGTTGGCCAATATTAGCTCCATCGCAGGACGCTCTAACTCCGGGTTTGTCCCTTCCAGCCCCCTGCCACCCACTGCCCGAGAGTGACTTTTCTAATAGGTGTGATGATGTTGGAACTCAGGGTTTTAGTAGTTTCTCTTTCCAAAG
The DNA here is from genome assembly GCF_000151845.1 of Pteropus vampyrus. Lineage (NCBI taxonomy): Eukaryota > Metazoa > Chordata > Mammalia > Chiroptera > Pteropodidae > Pteropus > Pteropus vampyrus. The sequence continues at coordinate 3,572 of NW_011896751.1, read as the reverse complement.
TGGCATTCCATGTCTGTGCTTTCGACTTAAGCCCTTCCACTGAAATAGTCAAACTGAAGTAACAGGAAAAATTCTTCTGTATCACTGGAAGTTAGGAAGGGTCGCACTCACACTCTGGAGACTATAGAGTTGTCCAGGAAATCATTGAAATTAGGGAAGAATATGGATGTGGAGTCTGCTAGTGGCACCCATTCCTACACTCCCTAGTTCCACTGATATCTCGTGGCTTAAAGTGAGGCCAAGGGATGAGAGCTGTGGTGGTCAGCAAGGGATAGGACCTCCAGTGGGCCTAGAGCTCACACCCAGCGACCCGAGTCTGTGGGGCGTCGGGATCCTGTACCGTTCACGCCCACAGTGCCCATGACTGGGGTAGGGGTGGGGGTCAGTCTGGAAGAAGGTAAGAAGGTGGCTTCTCAAAGGTAGTTAACTGGGGGTAGGGAGTGGGGTGGGGGGAGAAGGACTGTTTTAGTGAGAAATCATACCAAAACATAGCAGCTTAAAACAAAAATAGACATTTAAAATCTTAGTTTCTGTGGGTCAAGAATTTGAGAGCAGCTTAGCTGAGTGGTTCTGGCCAGGGTCTCTCATGAGGTGCAGTCGAGATGTCCCTGGGGCCGCATCATCTGAAGGCTGTAATGGTGCTGGAGGGGCTCCCTGCCAAGATGGCTCACTCACATTGCTGTTGGCAGGAGGCCTCAGTTCCTCACCACATGGGCCTCTCCACAGGGCTGCTGGAGTGCCCTGGTGGCATGATAGCTGGCTTCCCTCAGGTGAGTGATCCAAGTGAGAGCAAGGTGGAAGCGCAAGGCCTCTGTGACATCCAGCCTAGGAAGTCATATGTTGTTGTTTCTGCAATATCTTATTGGTTACTTAGGTCAACACTGTTCAGTGTGAGAAGGGACCACATGGGACCATGGAGACCAGTAAAGAAAAATCATTAGGAGCCATCTTGGAGGCCGGCTACCACAAGGATGCTGTCTCAAGCATCCTTGGGTTACCAAGACAGAGGGGAAGAGAATAAGTCCCCCTACTCCAAACAAAGTATTATACAAAATTTAGATACGTTGTTCATCTTGAAAAGAAAGAAGGGGCATCTTCAGGGCCATGAGAAAGAGGCACATCCTTGCAGCAAGTGAGCCTTGAAGGCCTGTAGTGAATGATCTCTTAGGGGCTGGAGTTCATGCCTGACCTCATGCTGTCCTAAGATGTATCCATTCCTGGCTCTGGGCAGCAATATAGTACATAGTGACCTTGACCTACAGGACATCACACTGGTCTACTACATCAGGGGTCCCCAACCCCCAGGCCACAGGTCACACATCAGGAGTTGAGCACTGGGCATGTGAGCAAAGCTTCATCTGTATATTTGCAGCCACTCCCCAGCACTAACGTCACAGCCTCAGCTCCACTTCAGATCATCGGGCATTAGATTCTCATAGGAGCACCGGTCCCTGGTGCCAAAAAGGTTGAGGACCATTGTACTACATGGATAACATCATGCTGACAGGAACAGCTTGGATTCCCCCACCAACAAAAAGTTATACTCTTTTAATGTTCCTATTAATTGGCTTGGAGCTCTACTCGCCATCCCAAGATTGTCCTCTTTCCTGTGGCAGGTTCACCACTCAGTTACCCTAGCCAGTCTTGTTGTAGGTGTTTGCAGGATA
>NW_011896751.1:0-379 GCF_000151845.1 Pteropus vampyrus | reverse complement strand
AATTTTACTTTTTCCTTTCCAATTGGGAGGCCTTTTATTTCTTTTTCTTGCCTAATAGCTCCAACTAAGATTTCCAGTACTATGTCGAATAGGAGTGGTGAAAGGGGGTACCTTGTTATTAATCTCAGAGAAAAAGCTTTCAACCTTTCACTGTTGAGTATGATGTTAGCTGTAGGCTTGTCCTATATGGCTTTTATTATGTTGAAGTATATTCTTTCTATACTCAATGTATTGAGCTCTTTTATCGTGAAAGGATGTTGTTTTTTTGCCAAATGCCTTTTCTGCATCTATTGGGATGATCATGTAAGTCTTATCCTTCAGTCTATTAATTTATATCACATTTTTTTATTGAACCATCTTTGCATTCCAGGGATAAATT
>NW_011896750.1:2014-4150 GCF_000151845.1 Pteropus vampyrus | reverse complement strand
CTGCCACCTGCCAGGGTGTGTGATGGACAAGTCCCTTTGCTTTTGGACTCCAGGTCCCTCTTCACTAGGAGTAAAATCATTACCTCTCGTGGTTGTGAGGATTAGAAATAATGCAGGTGAGGCGTAGAGCAGTAACCAAGCTCACGTGAGGTACCGGGTGAGTGATGGCCATCATTCTTGGCCACCCCAAGAGCTCATGCTAAAAATATATGTGCTAGGCTTGCCCACCTGGCCCACACACTCCCAAGCAAGACCTGTGTTCAAGTTTTGTCTGCCACTGACTTGTTGGATGACCTTGGGGAATTTGCCTTTTCTCTCTGGTCTTCAATTTCATCTTAAATTGGGTGATGAAGTCCCTACCTCACCAGTCTGGTGGGAGGATTAAATGAGATGACCCTTGAGAAAATGTGAGGGACATAGCCCTATCAGCCTCTGCCAACCACTGTCCTTGAAAAATTCCTTCTGTGGTTTCCATGACAACAGACTACAGGTTTTCTTCCTGCCTCTCCATATACTTGTCACTCTCTGAAGACTATTCTCTTACATATGCCTTAGGAGTTGGTGTCCCTTGGGGTTTTCTCTTAGGCACCCCTCCATTCCTTGGTGAGGGGTGACTTGGTGACTGCATCCTTTCCAAAACTTCAGGTCCCAGCAGCCACGTGCAGCCCAGACCTATCTTCTGAGGATCCAAATACTTAGATGACACCCACTCGGGATGGGTCCCACAGAAACCTCATATTTAACATGTTCCAAGCTGAACACATCATCTTCCTATCCCAAAACCATAGGACAGTGTCTAGGTTCTCCAGCCTCCCTAGATCAAAGAGAATCCTAAGAGCCATTCTTAAGGTTTCTCTATTATCTGATCACGAAGTCCTGTCTTTCCTACCTCTTCAATGTCTCTCAGTCTGTCTTTTCTGTTCCCACTGTCACTATCCTAGTCTTGGCCACTGCCATACTGCTCACTTGGGGTACTGCAACAGCCTGCTAACTTGTCACTCTGTCTCCAGTCTTGCCCCCTTAAATCCATTGTCTACACTGAAACCAGAAGAACTTTCCTTAAACAGTTTTATCGTGCCACTCCATATGTTACTTGCCAGCCTTCCAGACTCTTAACTATATGGAACGTATTTCTGTTCTCAGAGTGCCATGCCTCTGGGCCTTCTCACATGCTGTTCCCTCTGTCTGGAACACTTATAGCCTCTCTTTGGCTCGCTTCTACTTGTTCTACAGATTCCCACCTAGACACTTCCTCTGCATAGCTTTCTCTGACCTCCCTAACCCCTAATAGGCACTCCTATTTGCTCTTAAAGTGAGACTACGTGAACACTTATCACATGGTGAATTTGTTTTTATTCAAACCATACGAAATTCCTAAAAAGCAAAAGGAGATATGTGTCAAGATCTTGTGATTCGTCCATGTCCTTCAACCCATCAATTCCTCTTTTGAGACATTTAATAATACCTTAAAGATGTACTCCAATATTTAAGGACACTGATGCTCATCAGAGTGAAAAACACAAACAACCAAAAGGTCCAATAAGAGATTGGTTAAATAAATATTATACCCATATAATGGAATACTATGCAGTCATTAAAAATGTAGGAAAGTATGTAATATAAAGGAAAAACATTCATGATATAATGTTAAGTGAGAAAAGAAGGTTGTAAAATGTTAGATATGTCCTGAATGGATCCAATTTTTTAAGTTAAGATTCACATAGAAAAAAGTATCTGGAAGGACATATGCCAAAATGTTAATAGTGTCATCTCTAGGTAAAGGAATTATGGAAAATTTCAATTTTCTTCATTTTGCTCATTTCTCCCATAATCCTGTATTTGCTCTCAAATTATGTGATTTATTAAAATAAAATAAATGATTGTTGACTGATTGGATATTTTTATCCAGAGGCCAGAGCCAACCTGGCTGGTATAGTTGGGCCTTTTGGAGCTCCTCACCAATTTGAGCAAGGAGGGGCCTAAGCACCAGAACAAAATGCCTCTCAGCTGTGCCCAAAACAAATACATAGCAATGTCAGCAGGAAAGAAGAAACAGTTGCTATTTGGGTAGACATGGTTACTGGATGAATTTTCATTCATTGAAGAAATTTGCTTGGGAATTTCTAGACTGGTGGT
>NW_011896750.1:0-1964 GCF_000151845.1 Pteropus vampyrus | reverse complement strand
AAGGAATTATGGAAAATTTCAATTTTCTTCATTTTGCTCATTTCTCCCATAATCCTGTATTTGCTCTCAAATTATGTGATTTATTAAAATAAAATAAATGATTGTTGACTGATTGGATATTTTTATCCAGAGGCCAGAGCCAACCTGGCTGGTATAGTTGGGCCTTTTGGAGCTCCTCACCAATTTGAGCAAGGAGGGGCCTAAGCACCAGAACAAAATGCCTCTCAGCTGTGCCCAAAACAAATACATAGCAATGTCAGCAGGAAAGAAGAAACAGTTGCTATTTGGGTAGACATGGTTACTGGATGAATTTTCATTCATTGAAGAAATTTGCTTGGGAATTTCTAGACTGGTGGTTTTCAGTGACACCTTGGAGATGTTCAAATTCTACCCTTTTTGAAATCGGGAAACTGACACCTCAAAGGTGATTGGCAACTTGCCAAACTTGCCAGATCGTACAGGAAGGTATTGGCAGGGCTGGAATTTGCACATGTTTCCTCACTCCTTTATCCCTACTCATTCCAATATATGTTCCCACTCCATCCCCAGCAACTGACCCCAAGACTCTCTGCACACGCACACGCAAACACAGGCAACCTGCAAGATTTCCATCCAAAGTTCATTCACCCAGAAGGCAGATCACTCCTGAATTTACTTAACTTTTTAGCATGGAGATCTCATACTAATCCTTGAGAAGTTGACCTACCTGAATCCCCCACCTAGCTCTGTTCTAAAGAATATCCAACTGTAACAATTATATTCCATACTCCACTGTTTTCCATAGAGAGCTTTCTCTGTGGCAAGCACTTTTCCATAAAGCATTCTCTTTTTTTATTTTTACATTTTTTATTTTATTCTCCCAATAGCTCTACAATGTAGGCATTATAGCAGGTCCTCAACGTCATGTTATTTAACCTCATTTCATTCAATATTGAGATACCTTAGGAACTTAATTCTCATTTATATCAATTAGGCTATGTAAAATTGGTTTCATTATACATCATTTCACTTAAAGTCACAGAACCTATGGGTGATGTTAAGTGAGGGCTTACTGTACTGTGCTTTTTCCCTCAAAGAAAATTGTGATTCAAGGAGGTTAAATAACTTCCTCAAGGTCACAGACGTAAGTGCCACAGCCAGGATTCAAACTCCCACTCTCGGTAGACCCTGCCCTGCACCAGTGTGGACCTGTTTGTTTCCCTGGTCTACATTGCCGCACCAAAGCAGATGTCTCTTTTTATAGTATGCTGAGAGGCATTTTTGAGATTCACAGGAAGTCTGAGCTAAAAGAAAACTTAGAGGTCCTCATTTCACATTTTGTTTCATTCATCAAACAAACCATGTTGTACAGAGTGGTTTACACCGTGAACTGTGGACAGAGGACCTAAACTTCAAACCTGTGTCACTTACTACTTGTGTGACTTTGAGCAAGTTACTTAAACATTCTATGCCTCAAATTCGTCATCTGCGGAGCGTGGATAATAATAATTCATAGAATTGTTACAAAGATTGAAAGAATTACAACATTAAGGTACATAAAAGTGCTTGGCACACATCATCATTACTATACTATTATTACTACTAATAAGAGTTTATGATGCACCAGGTGTTATATAGTGACTGGGAAAACAAAGATGACATAGACATTGTCCTCTCTTCAGAGTACTCATGGAATGAAAGGAGAGTGCAGAAACCATATATAATTACAATTTAATAATGTGGTAAATTCAATAACATAGATATGCGTGGACACTCCGAAAGTGGACGTGACTTATCCAAGAGAGCAGCAAAGTCAGGACTTGAGGCCAAGTATCTTGAGCCTCTTTCTAGCCCACCTTATGGATTGGGAGTTTACCCATGGCACATATATGTGTGACCCAAAATCTTTTCACACTTCACCAAAAAAAGGTTCCCAAGGCCATGGCTATCTCAGCCGAAGATGTTACTTATGTGTAGAGATAATC
>NW_011896749.1:0-1068 GCF_000151845.1 Pteropus vampyrus | reverse complement strand
ACAAAATCTACTGTATGGCAGTTAACCAACAAGAGCCCTCCATATCAGTACACAACATTCGCAGTGTCCCTGACACTGTGTTAAGTTAACAGACACTCAGATTAATAAAACATGGCCCCTTAAGGTGTTTATCTTGGAGAAGAGGCAAACGAGTAAACAAATAATCAAAAGGAATCAGCCACAAGCAGTTTGGTGCCACCAGATTAGGAAGTACCAGGCAGGGAGTAGTGATGGACAGGCGCCATCTCTTAATCCCTTACTCATTAGCATTCTCCATAAAGCATAATGCTTGAGGAAATATTTGCTGACACAATGAATGAACAGCCTGCAGAGAAAATGATCCTGGAAACTCTCAAGAGGATTCTAGAATGGCACTCTCTCTCACCTCCAAATTAGGAATCTTGTGCCGAAAGCAGGTAATGAAGACGACAAAAGGCCAGTCATCCGGCTGCATCATCACTCCTGCAGCCTGGGCACAGCTCACGTGGAAGGCAGTTGGGCAACGGCCATGTGAACATTGCACACAGCAGCCAGCAGTTCTTTTCCTCCGCTTCTTACAGAAGACACACTTCTACAACACAAGGAGAAGCAAACCAGTGATTCCAGGAACTGACAGTACAGTCTTCCCTATCGTTCCCTGGTCCAAATGCACATAGCCAAACCAGTAGGAGCCAACCTCCTTCCCAAACACAAGGGCACAAACACACCCTCTTTGAATCTCGTGTGATTATAGGTGAGAATCACAAACCCAGACCAAAACCAATGGGTAAAGGCTGGCCACTGGGCCAAGAGAGGTTGCCCTCAGAAGTACTATGTTATCCTCTACTCAGAGACTTGTAAAAAGGGTAGCGATGAAGAGTCTGCAAACCCATCTCATCTTCCTTACCAGCTTAAAGCGGGGCAGGGGAATTTTGCTCACATCCACTGGACTTCTTTCTGCAATGTTGACAAACCTCGCTTCCAGAATTGCCACAGCACAAGAGACATGGACCCACCTGCCAAAGAGCAAAGGCTACTCAGTCACCTCCAGCTCCAAGGACCTGTGGCCTTCTCATCTCATGTGAGCCC
>NW_011896748.1:2362-2622 GCF_000151845.1 Pteropus vampyrus | reverse complement strand
TTCTAATTCTGATAATTTGATTCTTCTCTCTTGTTTTTGGCAATCTAGTTAAGTATTTGTAAGCTTGCTGATCTTTTCAAAAAATCAGTTTTGGTCAAATCAATGTTCTTTTCTAATCTTTATGTCATTAATTTCTGCTATAATATTTATTATTTCTCTCCTGCTTTTCTGCTTTCAATTTGCTCTCTCTTTTTTTTTTTTTTTTTAATGAAGGGGGAAGGTTAGGTTATTCATTTGAGATATTTTTTCTCTAAATAGGC
>NW_011896748.1:0-2204 GCF_000151845.1 Pteropus vampyrus | reverse complement strand
TTTTTTCTTTAACTCATTGGTCTTTTAGGATTGTGTTGTTTAATTTCTACATTTTGGGAGTTCCCCCAATTTTTTCCTGCTATTTATTGCTAATTTCATTCTACTGTGGTTGGAGAACATACGCTGTATATGTCTATTCTTTTAAATTTGTTGAGGTTTGTTTTATTGCCTAACTTATGGTTTGTCCTGGAGAATGTTCTGTGTGCATTTAGAAAGGCCATACATTCTGTTGTTAGGTTTAGTGTTCTATAGGTGTCTATTAGGTCTAGTTGGTTTATAGTGTTGTTCAAGTTTTCTATTTTCTTGTCAACTTTCTGTATCTTGTTGCCATTACTGAAAATCTGGTATTAAAATCTCCAATTAGTGTTGTACAACTATCTATTTCTCTTTTCATTTGTCAATTTTTGCTTTATGTATTTTGGTACTCTGTTATTAGACAGCATGTATGTTTATATTTGTTATATCTTTTTGATGGATTGACTCTTGTCACTATAAAATGTCTCTATTTCTAGCAGTATCTTTTTATTTTAAAGTATATATATTTTTGATATCAGCATAGCCATTCACCTTTTCAGTCATTATTTCTAATAATTTTCTGCTCCTTTCTTTCTCTCCATCTGATACTACCATTATATATACTCTTTTTTTTTTATTCTTTCTCTCTTATTTTTTTGTTCAGCTTGTATAATCTCTGTCAATGTATCTTCAAGATTATTTATTCTTTTTTTCTGCTGGTTCAATCTACTATTGATCTTCTCTAGAGAAGTCCAAAATTTTTCTTTGATTTTTTAAAAAAAATCCTATCTCTTCATTGATATTCTCTATTTTGCTTCTTTATTATGGTTTTCTTTAATTCTGTGAACATTGTTATAATGGTTGCTTTAAAGTCTTTTTCTTATAAATTCAATATCTAATCTGTGTCTCATAGGTAGTTTCAAATGAATTGTCTTCATTTTTTTCCCATATATAGGTCATACTTTTCTATTTCTTTACACACCTCATAATTTTTTTGGTGGGGGGGGGGGAGTTGGCATTTAGATAATATATTGTAGCAATTCTGGGTACTGTCTCCCCACCACTCTCCCTCTTCCCCTTGTTCTGGGTTGTCATTGTTATTTGCTTGTTTAATTGTTTAGCAACTCATTAAATTATTTTAGTGTTATTTCCTCTATTCCCCCACTCCAGAGTTCAGCCTTTGATGTTATTCCTCAGAGATGCATAGGTTTGTATATGCCCACAGTCACCCAGGATGACAGTGACATTGGTAGGACTTTCTTCCTCTCTTTCCCAGACCATGTTTAGCTGTTAAACTCCACCGATTGCCAGATGATTACTCTATTGCATTTAATAATGCCCTGGGGTATAAATTGCTCTAAAAACTGATTCAAATGAATGAATGTCTCCTATAAAGGAATAGTTTCTGAGTTCAGTTTTGTTCTGATCTTTGTGAGACTCTTCCCAGATGTGTTAGGCCACAGTTCTCTTCTGCAAACTAGTTGGAGTATAGTTTAGCATGTGGCTTTAACTCCTCCCAATTGCCTTTCACCACCACATCTACTGTTCTTGAGAGTTCCTTTAGGCTTGAACTTTTTCACTCTAGTTTGCAAAAGAAGACAGAACCTTAGGAAGAGATGAAGAGCTATCTGTTTTATGGACTGTTTCTCTCTCCAGGTAAAAAACTCAGAGCTAGGATGTTAGATCTGAGGATATGGAAGATGGCAAGTTTTTTCTCTTAGGTCACCCCAACTCTAAGAATAAAGAACTATGTGGAGAGGGAGCAGAAATTGGGGTTTTTCTCTCAGCCTGTCTCTCCTGGTGTGGAACCATGACCTCATGAGCCAGAGAAAAAGTTATGGTCTCAGTGGAACCTCCATTCCACAGTGGAGGCCAGGCAAAAGAAAGGAATCCCTACTTCTCAATTTCTCTTGCTTGGGACTTAGCCTCAGAAACTTGGGACAATGTGAAAAATTCTGACATCCTGCTCCTCCTGAGAAGAGAGCTCTCCCTCTGGATGCTGCGGGTAGAGAGAGTCCTGAGTTCTTGGCAACACCAGTCTGGAATTGAATCTCCATCTCACTGTGCTGGGAATGGGGGAGAATACAACACACTCTGATTTTTCTTATCAAATTCTCATAGATATTCTTGAACAGAGGCTTATTCATATGCCATTCACTTTTAGGACAATTTCCAGAGGCTTTAAATTT
>NW_011896747.1:2560-2974 GCF_000151845.1 Pteropus vampyrus | reverse complement strand
ATTTGATAAAGCAGGGAAGAGGATAGAGTCTGTAGGGTGTGGGGTGTAATTTTAAATCGAGGGTGCAGGGAAGGCTTCCGAGGGGACATTTGCCCAAAGACCTGAAGGTGGTGAGAGCAGGAGCCACGTGGTTACCTCGAAGAAGAACCTTCTAGGCAGAGGGCACAACAAGCCCTGAGCTCAGATCACGCCTGATGTATTCAAAGAACAGTACCGAGGCCAGTGTGGCTGGACTGGAGGGAGCAAGAAGTCCCAGAGACTGAGGCCAGCGCCGTCATGGGGCCCAGAACCATGCGGGCCTTCTTGGCAGCTGCAAGGACTGTAGCTTTGTCTCTGAGTGAGGTGGGTGCTGGAGGAGTGTGGGGAAGCATAAAGACATGATTTGGGTTAGGTTTTATAGGATCTTTTTGGCTG
>NW_011896747.1:0-1085 GCF_000151845.1 Pteropus vampyrus | reverse complement strand
GTATTGCTGGCAAGAATGCGGACAAATTGGAATCCTCATGTATTTCTGGCAGTGATGTAAAATGGTCCAGCCACCCTAGAAACCAGTCTGGCAGTTCCTTCAACGGTTTAACAGAGTTACCATACAACCTAGTGGTATCTCCCAAAGAATTAAAGACATATGTTCACACATAAACTCATACACTATTGTTCATAACAGCATTATTCATAATAGCTCAAAAGTGGAACCACCCAAATGTCCATTGACTGATGAATGAATAAACAAAATGTGCCCTGCTCATGCCTTGGACATTATTCAGCCATAAAAAGGAATGCAGTACTAAATCATGCTACAACGTGGAAGAACCTCAAAACCATTATGCTACGTGAAAGAAGCCAGACACGGAAGGCCGTATCTTCTGTGATTTTATTTCTACAGAATGTTCAGAATGGGAAAATCAGTAGAGATAGAAAGTAGATTAGTGGTTGCCAAGGGCTGATGGGAGGGGCGGATGGGGAGTGATGAATAATGGTGCTTTTTGGAGTGATGAAAATATTCTGGAGTTAGAGAGTGGTGATGGTTGCACAATCCTGTGACTATACTAAAAACCACTAAGTTGTATACTTTTAAGGGGTGAATTTTATAGTGTGTGAATTATATCTCGTTAAAGCAAAAGAAAGAAGGGTGGCCTGAGATAGCGAGGGGGGCCTCGTGTAGAGGTGGTCGGGGAGGGCCTCTTCAAGAAGGCGCTGTGTAAGCAAAGCCCCAAGGATGAGACGGGAGCTCAGTGGAGAGAGAAGAGCGTTACGGACAGAGGGAACAGCAGGTGCAAAGGCCCTGAGGCCGGAATGCGCGTGGCGAGGTTTCACGACAGCAGGAGCTGGTGTGGCTGGGGTGGAGAATGGGGGGTGGGAGGTAGGCGAGGACCTTGGAGATGACCTGTGGACCGTGAGGGCCTGAAGGCCAAGGACGGTGTCTGGTTTGTATGCCAAGCGAGGGGGGGATCGGTGGAGGTTTGAAGCAGGAGTCGGGAATTGACATGGTTATGTTGTTAAAAGCTTGCAACAGAGAGAGAGGCTGGAGGGAGAAATGTCAGAGACTAATGC
>NW_011896746.1:3213-3667 GCF_000151845.1 Pteropus vampyrus | reverse complement strand
CTCCCTCCAAAATGGAAAGCCCATGTATGCATAGGGAAAAAACACCCTGGAATTAATTATATCAGGTTATTTTTTGGCAATTTAGGCAAAATACATGTAGACTACTACACTGGCTTCATTTCCAATAGTTTGCTTTTTTCATAATATACACACAATACTTTACACTAATGAAAGAAAATACCTTTTTTAAAAAAAAAACAAAACACCGTATTATATAGTGAGAAATATCAGCGTGATTTGGTAGCTCATGATTATATTATGATATTGGGCGATTCTACTTAGAGCCAACTAAACGTCAAGTGGAATCTGTAGAACTCATCAGATTCTCTTCCTTTATTGACCAACAGAGCTTTAAAAGCAGGGTTTATGTTGATAAAGAGTTTTGAGTGGTATAATAGAAATAAAGTAGAATATCACTGAGATTATTTAGGAATCATAGAAACACAACTTGGTC
>NW_011896746.1:0-1329 GCF_000151845.1 Pteropus vampyrus | reverse complement strand
TTTCTCTGACATATGTGATGGGTGCTGTATGAAGTTCATCCGTGTGGATCGTTGTACGAGTAAGAAAACTCAGTCTTTCAGTATTCTCTTCTCATGTCACATTTCACTTCACACACCTCATGTTCCCGCCAGGATCTAATCAGGTATCACTTACTGCATTTAGTTGTCATATACCTTTAGTCTCCTCTAATCTAGAACAGTTCCCCTACTTTTTAAACCCTTTTCCTATTTAGAAAAAAAAAGTGTAGCTCGCGTAGGAATGCTGCATTTTCTAGGATTCGACATTTTCAGTGATCAAACTACTATAGAATGCTATAGATAGAATGGCGTCATTTGTTTCCAAAGACTATCAATATACCAGAGTGATGTGAAAATAATAATAAGCGCGAGGTAATTTCATGGCATACTTGGGGCTAAGGTTAGGACCATAATGCACAAATTATCTCACGATGCAGCCACGAGCATCATCGGCAAATATTTTCAAGGCAGATGGGAAAAGGGTTAAAAAAGACTATATTTTCAGATCAGTTTTAGGTTTACAACAGAATTAAGAGGACAGTACAGAGATTTCCCATATATCCCAACACATGCATAGCCTCCCCCATTATCAGCATCACTCACCAGAATAGTACATATTATTTCAAGAATGAACCTACACTGACACATCATAATCACCCCAAGTCCATAGTTCACCTTAGGGTTCACTCTTGATGTTGTATATTTTGTGGGTTTGAACAAAGGTATAATGACACGTATCCACCATTATAATATCATACAGGATATTATCACTGCCTTAGAAATCCTGTGTGCTCTCTCTGTTCGTCTCTTCTCTCTCCCACCATCCTCCAGCCTAGCAACCACTGATATTTTTATTGTCTCCATAGTTTTACCTTTTCCAGAATGCCACATAACTGGAGAATCATACTGTATGTAGCCCTTTCAGATTGGTTTTTATCACTTAGTAATATGCATTTAAGTTTCCTCCATGTCTTTACGTGGCCTGATAGCTCATTTCCTTTAGTTCTGAATATCCAATATTCCATTGTCTGGATGGACCACACTTTATTGATCCACTCACCATTATGACGAAAGCTGCTACAGACATCTGTGTGCTGGTTTGTGCAGACACAGTTTCCAAATCCTCTGTGTAATTGTAGAGTAAGAGTGTGTTTAGTATTATAAGAAACTGTCAAAGTCTTCCAAAGTGGCTGTACCATTTTGCATTTCTAATTCTGCATTTCTTTTTTTCTTAATGTTTCACAACTTGGCATTTTGGAAGAGTCCAGGCCAGTTGTTTTCCAAAATGACTCTCAATTTGTATTTGTCTGT
>NW_011896745.1:2653-3525 GCF_000151845.1 Pteropus vampyrus | reverse complement strand
CCTGGTGTTTAAGTCACCCCGTCTGTGGGCGTGCGATAGCATCCTGAGTTGACCGAGACCCCCAGGTCGAGAAGGCTGAGGACAGGGAGGGCGGTCGCGGGTTTTAAGCCCGAGGAGAGGCTGAGCTGAGCTTAAATGGCGGAAGGGACTCAAGTCACAAGAGGAAGAGGCGTCTGGGGCAGAGGCGCCGGTTCCAGGCGCGGCTGTGATCAGGACGGACGCTTGCTGATCTAACGTGGCTGGACCGGATTCTCGCAGTGGGACGGGAACCGGGAACGTGGCCTCGTGAGGTCCTCTTTTTCCTGAAGATTCGGAACTCAGGGGATTCTTGGGAACCTCTTCCAGCGCGATCAGAAGCACGTCCGCAGCAGATGGGACCACATCCATCTTCCAACAACCGGCAGCCGGACTTGCTCTAACGGCCACGTCGGCCAGCGCTCCCTGAAGTGTTACGGATTTCCTCACACGTGCAGGCGGGACATCTGGCCTTCTTCCCTTTACACGAGTCTCGGCGGCCTCTGGAAAGCAGGGCCTGGAGCGGGGGTTGGAATGCGGGTCACCGTTTGGATGGTGCAAGCCCAGGGCGGCCGGAGAGAGAGGGAAAGCGGGGTGAGGAGAGCTCAGGGCCACGCGGAGGGACCCGGCAGGCCGCGGCCGCGCTCCCTCCGCCCGCGAGGCTCCTCCGGAAGGTTCACAGCGGGGAACGGTACCTGGGAGGGGTCTGTGACGGGGAGAGAGGACGGGACCTACCTGTGCCGTTGGAAAGCTGACCTCCCTGCACCCTGGGGCGTGTCATCGGCCCTCCGGACCGTACGTGGGCAGCCAGCTCCCACCCTCCGCCCCGTATGAAGGCATTTCACCCAAGGGCGGGG
>NW_011896745.1:0-1463 GCF_000151845.1 Pteropus vampyrus | reverse complement strand
AAAGGCCCCGTTTGCAACTACAGCCGGTCACAGGGGCCATGCTTGGGACGTCACCATGCCCCTCTCGGGGACCCAGGTGCATCCATGACAAGCTGCGCTCGCTGGTGGGAGCAGAGGGCACAAGTGTCTGCGGGCAGAGGCGGCCACCGCTGCTGGGACACGTGAGCTCGGGGTGAGCACGGGGCCGGCTGCCTGGGCTGAGGCCACTGAGGGAGCCAGTGGCTCTCGTTCTGAGGAGGGGTGGACACAGGCCCCAGAGTCACACAGGATTCATCACGGAACACAGACCAACCCCAAAGTCTCCTTCCCACCGGTCACCTCCCCAATCCCGACCCATCACCAGGCCAGGCCATTTTATCCCGAGTATTTCCCAAGTTCCTTGGCACCTCTGCTTCTTTGGGTCCCAAGCTGGCCCCCAAGCGTGGTGTGACGGAGCCCGCAGCAGTCACAGTGCAGCCATGACTGGCAGGTGACCTCTAAACACACGCGAGAAAGAGGGGGAGGAAGCCCCTGGGGCTCTGGGAATCGGGGGTCCAGGCTGCGGAAATGAGGCCACCGTGAGGGAAAGCCGCACAGTGTCACGTTCTCTGTGATGACCTCGAAGGCCGTGTCCATGTCCAGACCGTGAAGCTCTAACGTCGGAGCCGGCTTCGCGCACGTGGCGTCCCCAGCTGTACCGTCCACCGTGCGGGGGACACAGTCCTTCGCTGCTCCCTGCCGCCTTGGTGTCCTCGTTCCCTGCAGAACGAGAACTCAGCGGAACGGCCACTCCAACGCTTCTCCAGAAATAAACGGCCTCGCACGTTCCAGCGGCAGGAAGCAGGCGGACGCCTGGGCAGGTGAGGGGCCGGGCTGGCCGCAGCGTCCTGCTGGGGACGCCCCTGTGCCGCCAGGGCCAGCTCGAGTGTCGTGGGGGGAGAGGCGGGTGTCCACTCGACCTCAGGGGCAGAGGCACGTGGCTGCTCCGTGCTCACCGCGGAGAGCCGTCTGTCTTCACCCCTGACCACCACAGTCCCTGGGAGAGTCACGGGGTCACGCGCCTGCAGTAGGACAGTGGCTGAGGAGGGGCCTGTGGCCGGCAATCGTGTGAGGCCAGCACGCTGCCGTGGCGCCGTGTGTGTGCCTGCACGCGCGTGCGTGTGTGTGAGTGTGCGCTGCTCATCACACACAGGCCCGTGCACGCGGAAGGCAGCGTGGGCGGTGGGCCGGCCACACCCTGCCCCCTCTGCCCTTTACTAGCTCTGAGCATCTTGCTCAAGGTGCTGGCCGTCCCAGCCCCTCGGCCACCTGCCCTGGGGTGTGTGGGACAGCAGCCCTGCCCGCTTCGGGGTTGCAGAGGCTGAAGGTCGGGTCTCGGAGGCTCCTGTGCACACACAAGACAGAGAGGATGGTCTGGTTTCGAGGCCGGCCACTGTCACCGGCGCGCCGTGGGACCTCCGCCCACGCCGGCCACTGTCACCGGC
>NW_011896744.1:1818-3562 GCF_000151845.1 Pteropus vampyrus | reverse complement strand
GGGGGAAAAGGGGGGGCCGTCTAAGAGACAGAGCCGCATCCCCCCCCGTCCCCACTGTCACCCCACTTGGCTCGCGGTGCAGCACAGGTGCCTGACGCAGGCTTGGCTCTGGGTGACACCAGCCTCTGATCTCCTGCCAGAGTCAGGCGACTCTTAAGCCGCTGTCTTATAGCTACAGTTTTTCAAGGGGAGGAGAACTGTGGTCAGGAGCGATGGTGGACATAGCGAGACCTACTGGGGAGCAACAGCGGGAATGGGGGCGCAGAGACAGCTGGCACTTTCGGGCCTGGAACTGAAGCTCTGCAGCTATGACATGGGTCCCCGCCATTTTCGTCCTTTTCAATTCTAAGATGCCAGCTCAGGGCCACCCGTCTTGAGAGAAGCTGTATTCCACGCACCTCCTCCAGGCAGCCCTCTGTCACTGCCTGGCCGGAATGCAGCTGGTGCCTCTAGGCGAGCTCCCCCTGGCCCGGTCCTCGCGGCAGACCCCAGTGGGGTGACCGCCTCGTCCAGCTCTTCCCCGTCCACCCTCCCGCTCGCCCACCTTCCTTCCTGAAAGCGGCCCCTCCCCGCGTCACACGCGTGTCCCCGTCTTGGAGTCTGCCTCTCGTCATCAGCCCTGTTCAGATGGCAGGAGACACGCAGGCATCTGTGCACGAGCTTGCTGGAGCTCCGGGGACAGACGCCCTTCCCTTCCTGGGCACCCCACGCTGAGGATGGTGGGTGTCCTGGAGCTCTCCCCGTGGTGGCACCAGGGACGTAGACAGCAGATCCTGAGGGAGCCCGACGTGAGTTCTGGGGGCCCCCAGAACCTGCATGCCGCCGCAAGAACACTTCCCAGCCAGCCTTAACGTCCCGATGACGTGGACCGCGAGTGACGGCCTGTGTGGCACGTGAGATGTCCCCACAGCAGAGGCTGCAGGTGGCTTCCTGCCTGGTAACACTGGCAGAGTCTCCCCGAAGCCGGGCGAGCAGACCAGGGGGGAGCGGGAAGTCACCCAGGAGTTCCAGCCGGGTGCGCGGCAGCCAGGCCAGGCCACGAAGATGTCCTGGACGCCCGAGGAGCCAGGCAGAGGTCAGGGGCGGGACCCCAGTCGTCCCCGTGGCTCTCTAGGACCTGCGGGCCCCTCTGTCCTTCCGTGGCCTCAGACCCACCCTGGGGGGAAGGCGCAGGTGAGACGAAACGTATTTATTCCAGAACCCCTGACGGGACCGCTAAGCTCCCGGATCAGGCCACGTTTTAAAGCAGACAGAGCTGAGAGTTTGATCCGTCCTGTTAACGCGGCGGGCGGGGCGGGAGGAAGACCAGGTGACCCCCAGATAAAGCAGAGGTTTTCTCGCTCAGCGGGGTGGTGTGAGCGACCCCGTGACCCCACGAGCCCGGAGCGTGGCGACTCGAGCGCAGGAGGACGCAGGAAGGAGACGGGGGGCTCTCCCGGGGTGTCGCGCCCGTCCAGGCGGTGTCTTTATGACTAAAGAACTAGGCGGGGGCGGACATGGGCGTTTTCGGGGACAGGAGCACATCCCGCGCAGAGACAACACGCCCGTCTGGCCCGCTCACCCCCCTCCTAGTTCGGCTCCTTAGAAGTGGCCGTTTTGGACCAAAGGAGGCCTTCGCATGGATCTGGTGTAACACGCAGCGAAATCCGGCCAGCGCGGCGGGGACTGGCCGTCCTCCCGGCGGCCGGGTCACACCGCCACGCTGGCCTGCTCCGGGCCGCCCGCGCGGTCGCGCCCTCCTCCG
>NW_011896744.1:0-283 GCF_000151845.1 Pteropus vampyrus | reverse complement strand
CCCCCCATGCCGGCCCTCCAGCCCCCCCCCATGCCGGCCCTCCAGCCCCCCCATGCCGGCCCTCCGGTCAAAGCCGGGGGTCTGGGGCTGCAGTGGAGGGCCGCTGCCACCTTCGCG
Source organism: Pteropus vampyrus (assembly GCF_000151845.1). Taxonomy (NCBI): domain Eukaryota; kingdom Metazoa; phylum Chordata; class Mammalia; order Chiroptera; family Pteropodidae; genus Pteropus; species Pteropus vampyrus. The sequence continues at coordinate 166 of NW_011896744.1, read as the reverse complement.
GCCCGTCCCCACGTGCTCTGAGGGGCTCTGTTCCCTGCCTCGGCCCCAGCCTCGCACCTCCAGGCCACTCACTTGCCTGCTTTCCTGGCACCTGTTAACTTGCCGCCCACTGTTCTTTGCTGTCATTTCAGGAGGAGGCAAAGGTCTGTCTGTCGTCCACTGTCTT
>NW_011896743.1:2906-3328 GCF_000151845.1 Pteropus vampyrus | reverse complement strand
GGAACTAAGTCGTTATCATCGTGACAGTGGGGTACCAGGTGATATTCCAGACCTTTCCAGGACTTAACTCATTCAGTCCTAATGTCAGCCCTGGTTGGGGGGGTGAGCCCCCACTGACAGATGAGCAAAGGGAGGGCCAGGCACGGAGTGACCAGCGTGGCTCACATGCCGTGGTTGCTGGCCTCTGTTTCCCTGCGCTGTGAGCATCACACTTCCAGGCCGTGTGGCCGGGAGCATCCCCCTGTCACCCGCGTGGCCTGTGTGTGTCCGGCCACGCACCGGGCGCGTCCACCCCCTTCTGTGACCGCCTGACACTGTCGTCTGAGGACTGTGACATAAAAGCCACAGGCTGCACCTCCTTCTCATGCCAAAGGGGAAACTGAGGCCCAGAGAGACAGTCAGGCCTGGGAGCCCCCGGGAGG
>NW_011896743.1:0-1744 GCF_000151845.1 Pteropus vampyrus | reverse complement strand
GAGGCATGCTGTCGCTGCTCCTGGGGTCTGTCCCCGTGCTTCCGAGGGCGGGCATCTGTCTGCACGTGTCCCCCAGCCCTGTCCCCTTCCTCTCGCGGCATTTCCATACGGGGAGATTGCTGTCCTCTCTAACAGCACAGCTTGGGGTGAACCAGATCTGGGGACCGGGCACCCCGATGGCCACTCAGGCTGTCAAGTGCCTTCGCTGTTACACAGCCCGCTGCCCTCAGCGGCCCTGAGGACATGCCGAGCTGTTTGAGGGAGCGTGTCCTGGCATGTGGGTCGCTGGCCTTTCCCCAGGACCAAGGGCTGTGGGCAGGGGAGGCGGCTGGCCCCGTAGCCTCTGCGTGTGCGTGTGTGCACGAGGTGTGTGTGCAGGGGGTGCTGTGGCAGATTGGTTAGGGCTGTCAGACCCTCGCCCGGGGGGAGTTCCCAGATGGGCCTGCCCTGGATGGAAACAGCCTGCTGCGGCCCCACTGCCTGGGGTTTCCTGCGCCGGCCCGGCCTGCGGGGCCCATGGAGGGGCAGGCGGAGAAGCAGGCAGCGGGGGAGCCGGTGCATGTGCTGCCTGCGGCACCCCTCCGTGCTCCCGGGCAGGCTCCGGAGGGCCCTAAGCCCACAGCCGCAGCTGGGGGGTCCCGTCTGTTCAGCAAACAGGCCTGTACTGCCCACATCTGAGCCTCCGCCACCCGGTCCAGTTAACAAATGCCCGTACGGTCCCCATCCAAGCCACCGCCTCTCCATGTAACCTGTAGCATCCCTCACCTGAGCGGCCACCTTTCTCCCAACACACACATGTAAAGGCCCGTCGCACCCAAGCAGGCTGTCTGTCCCCATCGGAGGGTGCACCTTCACGATACATGTGCCTGTCACGAACACTGTGCCTGTCACGAGCACATGTGCCTGTCATGAACACGTGTGCCTGTCATGAACGCACGTGCCTCTCACAAACACTGTGCCTGTCACGAACGCACGTGCCTGTCACGAACACGCATGGCTGTCACGAACACTGTGCCTGTCATGAACACTGTGCCTGTAGGTCCTCACTGGTGTTCACCTTCACGAACACATGTGCCTATCACAAACACGTATGCCTGTCACGAACGCGTGTGCCTGTCACGAACACACGTGTCTGTCACGAACACGTGTGCCTATCGGTCCCCGTCGGAGCACATGCTCTTCAGTGACCAAGCAGGCCTGTGTATCTCCCATCTGAGCACCCACCACGCGCAGGACAAACAAGGCTGTCGCCCACCAGAATGCCGGCTCCACCGGGCTGGGGTCGGCTCTCGCTGACGGCTATGTCTCCGGGGCCCCAGAGCACAGGGTCAAGGTGACTGTGTGGTGAACGGGCGGGGGGCTTGGTTCTACTGAGACCGGCACCCGCTCTGCGGTAAGGCCACCCCTCGGCACTGCGGACACTGGGCTGGGTCACTCCTGTGGGGCAGCATCCCTGCCCAGCCCCTCAATGCCAGGAGCCCCCCATCACGATAACCACAGATGTCCCCAGACACGGCCCCATGGTCCCCACTGAAGACCCCTATGAGGTCTTGGGCAGAGCGCTCAGAGCCTGCTCCCACATCATCCTCACAGCTGCCCACCCGATGCAGGGCTAACGGGAGCCACCCCCACTTCACAGACGTGAAGATTGAGGCCTGAGGAAAGAAGTCACTTGCTGGAGGCCACAGAGTCAGCAAGCGGTGGGCTGGGATTCAGACCCAACTCTAACTCCACAGGCCACGGT
>NW_011896742.1:3833-5921 GCF_000151845.1 Pteropus vampyrus | reverse complement strand
AATTCCATCAGAATGTATAGGCACTTTTGGCTCATCTCACAATGCATCTTTAAGCTCCTACATCTGTTTCTTTTCTCCTCTCCCCAGTCCCAAACATTTCCAATCCACTTCAAAACCCTCTTTCCTAGGATTCCATCACTGAGAAAGCTCTAATTCTGTCAAATGGGCTGGTCAGTGCCAGCCTTCATCTATTGAAATGCACTTTTTATTAACTTATCTTATTTAGGAACAACTTTTAATCTGAGACTAAAAACTGTACCAATGGAGTACAGAAGGGTAAAATGTTCCTTTGCCAGAAATTGTACAATATTGAGACACTCTAGGATGTTGATTTATAGAAATTAGGTTTCTTATAATATACTTCTTAGGGGCATTTTCATCAAGCTTACCTAAAATCCAGGCCTCTGCTTCTGTTGAATAATGATATGTGATAATGGTGAATATTTTTGAGATATCAGCATGGGAATTGATTACCAAGATGCATGTATAAATAATTGGAGCCAGGGGATGGTGAATAACAGTTTGGTGTTTGTTTTGTTTTGTTTTGTTTTGTTTTTCCACAAGGCTTCATTTATTGCAACTTATTCCTATCAAGTTAGAAAGTATAATGTGGACTTCAAACCTCATTCTGTATATCTTTTAAAAATAAATATTTTTGGATCCTACACTGGTTATTTTCAGAATGTGGGGGCCCATGAACTAATGTTTCTAAAGCTTCTCAGGTAATTTGGAAGTAATCCAGTCCTTAGATTGGCATTTGGGAACTACTGAATCTAACACATATTATGGCATCTAGAGTTTTCTGATTTACCAGAATATTGTCCAGACTTTAAATCTTCTTCTTGAAATTTCTTGAGAGTGAAACTGCCATGCAGAAAGGCTTTTAGATCTCATTGGATGAGAATCTCAGAGCAGAAAAGATAGTTTTGTAGATAATCTACAATGAACTTTAATTCATTTGTTATTTTAAATTTAGCTCAAAGAATCTTAAAAATTATTTGTGTCCTTACATATATATGTATGAATCAATTCTGAGATTTTAAAATATCACAGTAAGAATGAATACAACCACATTTGATAGTACTTTCTAGTAATAAATACTTTCTTCAGAAAATTGCATTATTTTGAATTTTAATACATCTGAAAGTATTGACAATTTAACGTTTTTTCTGTTGCTTTTTAAATGATAGGGTCATAATGTTATTTCTGATTTGTCTTACTTTGTAGTGTCCACTGTTTTAAAGACAAAATTAATTTATAAAAAAGTAACCCAAAAATGAAGAAAATAATGAAATTCCTAAATTAAAATATACAGACATTATATTTTAAGGGTACTAGGCTTCATAAGTCTATTTTTCTTCGAACATGAAATTTTTACCTATGACAGTAAAATTAATGAACTTTTCAGGCTGATTTCCACCTTACCTTTAGATGAACTAATAAATCAAAAAGTAAGTAAAAAATAATACCTACTAAGAATAGGTTGAATTTATACTTAATTTTCACCTCTACTATTATTTATTTTAGATTTATTTATTTAACATAGATCTTTAATGATTACTATAATTTATTTCATAATAAGAAAAAGGAAATGTGACCTTTTTTGATTAGTCAAAATATTATTTATATATATTAGCCAAAATATCTCCAAATTGTAAATAAGCATAGAGAATGTAAATATATATTTTAACTGATAGCTATTAAGTCATTGTAGTTTCTTATATGAGTAGAAAAAAAATAATAAAAGATATTGTAGGATTTTCTTCCAGTACATGATTTAGAATTTTAAATAATCAATATTTATTGTTTAGAAACCCTGAAAGACTGCATTTATATTTAATTTTCTTTTTTGTCATTAAGAAATTATTTGACTTTTGACTAAAAGTAGATTTCATATTCAATTTTCTTCTTGGTAACAAATACTTTTCTTGGAAGAACATAATATACTTATCTAAATTAGAATTAGTTATTTTCTTTTGTGTTTGAGGTTATGTCGGTGTTGGATTGTTCAACTAAACACACTAAGGGTACCATAAAAACAATATATATATATGTGTATATATATGTGTGTGTATATATATATATATA
>NW_011896742.1:0-1583 GCF_000151845.1 Pteropus vampyrus | reverse complement strand
AGCATCATTAAAAGGCAGAATATTACCAAAAATCTTACATAGATGTTTACAGAAGGAAGAGAGAGCTTTCCGACAACAAAATAATCTAATTAAAATACTGATTACATTTGTGTTTTTGGAGCAACAGACAATATAATAATAAAGAGGCAAGGTTTCTATACTCAAAGTTGAAAATATAGCAGTCAAGACCTGTACAAAACGAGCATCATTAAAAGGCAGAATATTACCAAAAATCTTACATAGATGTTTACAGAAGGAAGAGAGAGCTTTCCGACAACAAAATAATCTAATTAAAACATGGGCAGAGGCATTAAACAGATATTTTTCCAAAGAAGACATCCAAATGGCCAATGATTACATGAAAAGATGCTCAACATCACTAATCATTGGAGAAATGCAAATCAAAAGTGCAAAGAGATATCACCTCTCCCCTGTTAGAATGGCTATCATAAAAAAAAAAAAAAAGTGATAAATAGTGCTGGCAAGGATATGGTGAAAAAGGAACCTTGCATATTGTTGATAGGAACATAAATTCAGCCACTATGGAAAACAGTAAAGTTTCCTCAAAAAATTAAAAATAGAGCTACCATAAGATCCAGCAATTTCACTTCTGAGTTTATATCAAAGGAAATGAAAACAGGTTATCAAAAAGATATAGGCACTCTTTGCTATAATAAACAGCATTATTCATAATAGCCAAGATATGAAAATCACCTAAGTGTCCATCAGTGAATATATAGATAAAAAAGATGTTATATATACACAATGGAATGTTGTTCAGTCATGAGACAGAAGAAAATCTTGCCATTTAAACTTGAGGACATTATCCTAAGTGAAATAAGTTAGACAGAGAAGGACAAATACTGTATGATTGCACTTACATATAGAATCTGAAAAAGCCAAATTCATAGAAATAGAGAGTAGAATGGTAGTTACCAGGGGCTGGGGGCTGGAGGAATTGGGAAGAGGTTGTTCAATGGTACAAACTTGCAACTAGCAGATAAATAAATCCTGGGGATCTAATACACAACATAGTGATTGAAATCAATAAATACTGTATTGTAAACTTCAAAGTTGCTAAGTGACTAGAATTTAATTGTTCTCACCACAAAAGGGAAATTATAATTTTGTGATGGGATAGAGGTGTTAGGTAATGCTACAGTGGTAATCATATTATAATGTATGAATGTATTAAATCAACACATTGTACATCTTAAACTTACACATGTTATATGTCAATTATATCCCATTTTTTTAAAATAGAGAACTTTAGGCTAAGAGTAAGAATCATTGAAAAGCTAGCATATAAAAATATTTTGAATGATGCATAGGATTTTGAAAGATAGATGTTTTGGAGGAGGACGTTCTAGGCAAAAGAAAAAAATAACATTAAAGAAAGCATGGCCACAAAATCTTATGGTATATGTTAAAAGAAAGTGAGTAACAGTTAGGCTGTAGATATAAAGTATTGTTTTTTAGACGATAATAGGAAATAAAGTAAAATGGTGAATTTCTTCCAGATTTTAAGAAAATTAAATATATCTTAACAATAGCTTGTTCTCTATGGGAAATCCACAGAAGAA
>NW_011896741.1:0-2399 GCF_000151845.1 Pteropus vampyrus | reverse complement strand
AAGGCAACCCTTGGTTGACCTCACAGATTGCAACGACCTTGTCAGTTTACAATCCCTTTTTATTTTTTATTTTTTAAGCCTACAGCACCTGGTCTTCCTAGGTGGTCTCCCATCCAAGTACAAACCAAGCCCAACCCTGCTTAGCTTCTAAGATCAGACGAGATCGGGCTTGTTTGGCGTGAGATGGCCGTAGACCACCAAATTTTGAAAGATTTGATCCAGGTCTTTTAATTCAAGGTCCAAGTTGCTTTTTTTTTGTTGTTTTTCTCCAAGAAAATCTTTGTTTATGTTTAGAGACTGATTATCATTTGTTATAATGACATGAACTATGAAAGAATTGACTAGGTAAGTTCAGAGTGGAGAATACTAAGGAAGGAGAATATAACTGTAAGACTCAGTTGGTGTTAATAAAGGAAAAATGTGTGTTTAATGTTTCAGAATATAGTCTTTCTTTTTTTCATTTATTGAGGAAGTATTTATTAAGCATCTTTTATTATTAAGTATTATGGATACCTAATATACTGTAAATTTAATTCAAGAATTTCAGTGGAGAAGAGAAACAAGTCAAATAATTATTGCAGTATCACATGACAAAAGTATACATTAGTATTATTAAAGCACAAAGTAGGATCACCTGGCCCAGACTGGAGGCTCTGAGAAAATCAAGGAAGATTATCTAAAGGATTTGGAGCAAAGGAGCTAATAATCTAATTCATAGTTTAAAAGTATCATTGTGATTGTTGTATTAAAACTATATTGCAGAGAGCAAGACTGGAAACAGAAAGACCAAGTTGGAGGCTATTGTAATAATTTAGGCAAATCATATAATAGTGGGTAGTAGAAAATAGAAATTTCTTTCCTAAGATGTGGAAGCTTGACCATGTATATAGATGGAGAAAGAGATCTGTTAAAGTTAGATTGATTTAAGATGCAATTGAGGGAATGAGATCATTGATGGAGGAAAAACCTAAAATATGTGGGCAAGTTTCTTTTCAAGTGTACACATTAAAAATTTTGCCAGGTAGGTACTAGACTTATCAGAGGGATCACTTGTAAGCTCTATAAATGTCTAACCACTATGCTGTACACCTGAAACTAACATAATATTTAATGTCAATTATAATTCAAAAAACTGAATTTATCTATGAAAACAAGTTCTCTGAGATAAGAGGGAAAGAAAAGGTAGATGAAAATGCTAAGAAAGTTGAGAGAAGAAGAATATCATAACCCCGTTTTGCTTACTCATAAAACCTAAACATAGAGATTATGTCTTAAACTCATGATGGACACTTAGTATATTACATTTGCAAACTTGAAAGTTTATAAGTGAGAATGATAACTCTTTGATAATATTTGTATTGTGGTAACAGGCAACTTTGGTAAACAATGACTCATAGCAGCTAAAACCATTAGGATGACAAATACTGATATGGAGCAGTCTGAAATGAAAATGGCACAGAGCAACAAGCTGCCAGATCCTCCAAAAGACAAAAAATACAGAGGGAAATATGGATTAGACAATTATATAGACTATTTATATTATAAGGTATGATACCTACTACACATACATTTAATGTATATGAAAGACACACACAGCCAACTAGTTCAAAATTTGGTCCTCATTGTGGTGAAGGCCAGAAAATGTAAGTGTTTATTGTGGTTATTCTATCATTAAGACAGTGTATTGCAGAGATGGGGAGAAAGAAATGACTATATAACAATATAATTTTCTGATTGGTTAGGATGTTTGTCTCGTTTTCAGAAAAAAAAAAAAAACTTTAAGTATGTTTCTGTTCAAGGTCATAATTTTTTCATGATCATCCCTAACCTAACAACTGGATTTCTGTCTGTTTTTTTATTAATGCTCTATCTATCTATCTATCTATCTATCTATCTATCTATCTATCTATCTATCTATCTATCTATTATCTAGCTATCTATCTATCATCATCATCTATCATATAACTGTCTAATATCTATTTTCTTAAATAGAAAAAATACACGTTTTTGAGGAACATAAGATTTAGATATTTAATTTAAAAAGGTCAGAGCTTTAGGAGTTAGAGGACGAGTCATTTATGGGGACAGTTTGAAGGAGTTTTGGGTAGAATTATCACCATGCAGAGATAATACACATTAGGGAACTGATTGCTTATCCAATTACCAGTGCATGAGTGCCTAGAAATCTTTACCATAAAACTCACCCAGGAAGTGCTAATTTTCTCCTGTTTTCTTCTCACCAATCATTGGAACCTAGGCACATCACTGCTTCCATTTTCAGACCAAGAATTATTAATGTACTTTTCTTAATGTTGCTTTGAAAGTAGAGCACTTGGAATTTTTCTTTTCTTCCTTCTTCCCTTCCTTCCTTCTTCCTTTCCTTTCTTCCTCCCTCCCTC
>NW_011896740.1:3999-4310 GCF_000151845.1 Pteropus vampyrus | reverse complement strand
CCCAGATGGCCAGACAGGGAAGCCGAGGCGGAGAGCGAGCTGGTGCGCTTGCCCCGAGACGTAGACACGGGGCCGCCTGCCGGAGACTCCGTGCCGTCGGCGGCTCATGTTATGCAAACGTCCAAGGACAATTTCCTTCCCACCACAATGGCAGTTTTCTTGTTGCTTCCCCTAGTCTTTTGAGAAGCCGTTATTGACTTTTATTATGTCATTCGGGGGCTTCTATTCCCCAAAGCGAGTCTTTTCCAAGTCTTCCATTATTGTAAAAAATAGAAGAAAAATGAAAGGAAGGAAAGAAAGAAGAAAGGAAG
>NW_011896740.1:0-3018 GCF_000151845.1 Pteropus vampyrus | reverse complement strand
GTGCACGGTCTAACGAATCCTTTTATGAAATTACCTCTGGAATGCAAAGTACCCAATGCTCCAAAAGTCCACTAAATCTCTTACCTACTGTGAAAATCAACCGTGTTTGCTTCTCATGGTAAAAGTTACATGATGGCCTTTGACATAACGCAATTCGAGTCTATCGAACCCAAGCCACGGGCACAAGCTGCCTCGTTCAGGGTGACATCTCCTGTGGGCCAGCCTGGTGTGATGCGGGAGGGAAGACGGGGAATGGGGGGACCTGGGAGATGGGAGGCCCCGGAAGGCGCTGAGACGGGCCAAGGGCCCTGGAGGGACCAGGGTGGGCCGGGGTCGGCTGGCACACCCAGCACACTGATATTCAATGTGCATAATGTAAGCTCGTCATTATCAGGCACGATTCTGTTTCACAGGTGCCAACACGTCATGACATATGAGAAGTAGATGCGGACATTCAACAATCAGTTTCTCTGTGGGCTTCATCAGATATCTCAAAATGCCCCCAAAGGGGGCGGGGACACCCCAGATGTGGAGAACAATGGCCCCAGCACTAAGGGAAGCAAAGCCTCACTCAGAGTGTATATTTGGGGTACATCATTTGGGGTGCTGGACCCTGGGTTCAGTTCCAAGGGCAAAGCCAGGATGGGGGGTCCTCCTGTTCCACGGCCTGAACTCCAGGGAGCAGCTCCTGCCCTGAGCCGCCAAGTGGGTTCAGGGTTGGAAGGCGGATGCCGGTGTGGCCGAGGTGTGTGTGTGACCCTGTGTAAGGACAGTCCGGTGTCCATCTGGGATGGAGTAAAAGGCAGACTGTGTCAGTGCCGCAGACAAAGGCACGGGCGCCCCCCCCCCCAGAGCCAGTGCGGCCCCAAAGCCCTGGTCGACCATGTGCCTCCCTCTGCGAAAGTGTCCCTGGCTCCTATTCCCCTCAGACACGACACACTGTGGCCTTCCCAGACGCCTTCCCCAACCCCTCTGACCCCGCCCGTGCCCTGCCCGTGCCCCGCCCCTCCCTGCCCTGCTCCATCCTGCCAGATCCCTGGCTCCCACCCCGGAGCCTTTGCCCATGATGCGCCCTGCCCTGAAACAGCGCCCTGCGGAGCTGCCCGGCTACTCCCACACACACCTCCCGGGGTCCCCGCTCCCGGAAGCCTTCTCAGCAGGCCCGCGGACCCCCGTGCCACGACCCCCCTCCCTCTGCTCCGTCCTCTCTGCCGCTTGGAGCCCCAGCTGGCCTTCTGCGCATTCGCTTGTTTGTTGGCTGATTGTCTGTCTTGCTCCCGGGCACCTCACTACAGCCAGGCTCTGCCGGGGTAGGGGCTTGGAGGTGTCTGCTGCTGTACCCCCCAATATTTGCTGAACAAGCAAAAAACCTTTGCACCCAGAGCACCGCCGCCGTCTCCCCCGGCTGCTCGGGCGCCCGTGCCCCGTGTTTCCCGTTGGTGACGATGCTAAGGGCCTACGTCAGGCTCCGGACAAAGGCCAGCAGAGGCATTTGCTGACCGGTCCATCCTCGTTTTCAAACTCTGCATCTAACTCGAGTCGGATCTTAGAAACAGGCCCAGGATCCACTCCGTAACCCCTCTCTGAAACGCCCACAGGCCCCCGTGAGTCCACGCCCCGAGCCCGGAGCGAGGAGCAGCTCGGGCCTTATCGGACCTTTTGTCTTAGCAAACGCGCTAGCCTGAGCCGTCGGCTCCCACGGCCCGGCGGGCTCACCTACAGTGCACTCGCCGCTCGCAGTGGTGACCTGCTACCATTGCCCCACGCTGAGCTACTACGGGACATTTGGGGCAGCGTTCGCTTCTTCGAGTGTGTTGCTATCATGGATAAAGCGGTCTGATAACATCGGAAGGTTAAATCCTACTGTTTATAGAGCATTAACTCTGAAACCAAACGTTCTCGGATTCCTGTCTCCTGAAGCAGCGGTTCCTGATGTGTGGGTGGCAGGCCCTGGGAGGGTATCAGGGCTCTGTCCTACTCCAAGTGGTCACAAGTACCATTTGCATACTAAATAAGTCTCATGTACCAAAGCTTGACTGTCACTTAACTGTGTCCCATGAGGCTTTGGGATCAGCAAGTTACGACTTCACCTAAGTATCTCTCAGTCAGTCACCAACTCGCACTCATCACCCCACAGCCGCCACCCTAACTGCTCCCGGCACGGGAACCCTGAGCGCGGTGCGATTCGGAGCAACTGCCCCATGACGCGGCATCTTTGGGGAGACTCAATGGATTCAAAGTGAGATATTTATCATCAGAAGTTCGTGGAGGCGACTGAAGGAGGAGCCAGTGACAAGGCACCGGGAGACCCCGCGTGGAGAGCACTCGCCTGGGAATTCTGTTTTCGAGGTTCTTGTCTGAGACTCCGCGCTCCTTATGTGCCAAACCGCCCTCCTGCGATGGACCAGCAGCAACGCAGCCAAGAACCCGCCTCCGGACCCCCTTTCCGGGCGCCCCCGGGGCCCGCCCCGAGCTAAGCACGCGCGAGCTCCCCGCCGGTCTCCGGCCACGCGCGTGGGCCTCGGGCGGCCCCGAGGACGCGGTCCGAGGGCCTCATTCTGGCTGCATCCGTGTGCGAGCGACAAGACTGAGCGGATCTGAGAGAGGGGGCCGGCCACTGGCCCTGACGTCAGGCCGGGTAAGAGTATGGCTGGTCCACAGCCACCCTTGGCATCCAAGGCCTGGGATGAGTGTGCGCTCGCGCATGCGCCCTGCACCCCTCCGGCCCGCTGCCTGCGCTTGGCTCCGGCTGCCGTTCACGTGCTCGGTTTCGGCCTTTATATAACCCCAGGGGGGAAACCCATGGTCCAGTGGCTTCTCTGCCAGGAGGCGAGGCGGGCAGACCAGATCCCTCCCCCGCCCCGCCCGGGAGACAGAAATGCAGACCCCTCCCCTCCCTCCAATCAGAACGGCCCCTTTCATCTCTTTATCAAATATATTTATTTTGTTACCCAATTCTCTAAATTTGTACAGCACGTCTATCTGCGGTTAAGGAATGAGTTTGAAATCCACCGCTCT
>NW_011896739.1:2594-4852 GCF_000151845.1 Pteropus vampyrus | reverse complement strand
TGGGTGCTAAAGAAGACTCAGAATCCAAGGAGACCAGGTAGATCCACGGGGCCTCTGTAGAGAATAAGGCGGCTGGAAAGCTGTCCTTTTTAGCAGCGTGGGCACTTGGGTTATTCATCATGCTCCTCGGGGACATGAAAACTACAGACGGGGCTTCCAGGTGAGGAGCAGCCAGCGCTCTGCCCTTCCACTCCACCCCGCTGAGATAGGTATGTATCTGAACAAAACAGAACTTCTGTAAAAATACAGAGGCTTCCGGCCTTGCAAACTGGGATATTGAGTGAAGACAGTAGAGTCAAAGAGATGTAGAGTTATTTTGAGTTTAAATGTTAGGCAATGTGAAAAATGTGAAAGAATGTGATAATATCAAATGTATTGTCATATACATAAAAATCTTTTGCCGTGACAAGCATACGTACGCGCACACACACACACACACACACACGCACACATATACATCTATAGGGTATGGATCGATGTAAATAGAATACAGGACAGAGAACATGTTTCTGTGAGCTTTCCTGGGAGGTTGGCTGGTACCATAGCAGTGTGACATAAGGTGTCGTGCCGGGAGCCAGGAGGTTCCATGCCGGCCCCCTGAGAACAGAAATTCAGCTAGCGGTTGTGCTATGAGGCACTGGGCCGAGTCATAGTGGACAGAATTTTGACATGATGCACGTGGGGATTCAGGGTTCCAGGCCGGCGTATTGTGCTCAAGACAGGGACTCGGGCCCAGAAGGGGAAAGAGAAACACATCTGCAAGCTCAGGCAGGAGCTCAAATGTGTCGAAAAAAGCTTGATAGGAATTAAGGAGAAAGATCAAGCTTGCTAAACATGTGAGAGAACATTCCACGGGCAGCGAGGCTAATTCTGGTTCCCAGCATACAGTGCTCTGGCAAAAATGTCATCGGCTCTGTCAGGCTGAGTCTACAGCTTGAAGTTCCCTAGTGACCACAGTCAGGCGAGCGGAACAAAGCAACTGACTTACAGGTTAGAATCCTGGCTTCTCCCCCAACGGGCATACGTGCCAGTCATTGAGATGCATTAGATTGTGAGCTCCGTCTAATCGCCAACGCTCAGTTCCAACCAGGATGTGAACCACTGGAAGCTATCGACTCTTCATAAACATTTTCTTGGCTAGATTCACATCTATGAACTCAAGAGTTCTTAGATTATAGGTAACAGGTAATCTTAAAAAAAAAAAAAAAGAATTTATTGGCAGAATACTTAATGCCTCATAAAATACATGAGAACTCAGAACGGGTCTGATAGAACGGGACTGTGCAGAGTCAAGACAGGCAGAATCACGTAATTTCCTCAGGATAAGGCCCTAAGATGAATGACTTCTAACCATCGACCCCAGGGAGGGAGACTCTGAGCGGTCTGTCTACGGCGGGGCCCTGCACCCGGATTTACCGTAACGTGCTGCTAAACTACACCCAACGGAAAAGACACAACCCCTCCGAATGACTCGAGGGCATGGCCATCAGATAAGGGGGAAAGATGCAGAAGAAGCACACGCCCATTAGACACATAAAGAGAAAAGTATTAACGCAGACTTCATGACAAGCTCGAGTATCAATAACAACAAAACCCAGTGAATAAATCGCTGTCCGCTGGGACGTGTGGAAAAAAGTCTCCGTAGAGGAAAAGGCCCAGCATAAAATTATCGGATATATTAAAAATGTTTGTGTTAGTAAGTTCTGTGACAGTGTAACTGCGAGATATCGTCTAGAGATGTTGGGAGAACGCAAATATTATACATTTGCGATGTGACATAAAACGGTCCAGCGGTTCCTCAATTTATTGGCATATATGAACTTCTTTTATTCAATCCCTGTGATTGCCTTTAGAAATCATCGTATTTCATTTAAAGATATATAAAGATATCTTCATAAAAACTAATTTACAGAGGTCAGGCGACAGTCCTGGCTCTAGTTCATCTCTGTCCCTGATCAGAAATTAAAACAGATGAGGCCCCTTTGCTCCTTCAAATCCTGTTATTGCCAGCACAGAGAAGAAGAAACCACAACAGAACCTGGGATTCGAGTAGGAGAGAGAAGACGATGAGGAAAAAAAAATATATCCCTGTTTACATCATAAATCACTGTGACACTCCCAAGAAAAGAACACGGATGGTTCTGTGTAGTCGTCACCCTCGACATCGGTATGAATTTCTAAACTCAGTCGACTAAAGCCTTCAGCACCCTATAGTATGTTTTCTTATATCTTGCTATAAATAACGACGGCTTAGAATT
>NW_011896739.1:0-922 GCF_000151845.1 Pteropus vampyrus | reverse complement strand
TTTTATCCGAGCACGGCCATGTCCGTTCACGCACGTATCAAGTGACCGCTCGGGGTTCCACAGCCTGTGGGGCAGGCCTGTGATGGGACATCTGACGGAGCGTGATCGGAGCACCATTTCTCCAAGGAGAATAACAAAATAGAAAGCAACGTGGCATCTGTGCTTCGATTTCTCAGTAAATAGTGGCTGCGATCGTATTTTATGGAAATCATGTTAAACATTGATGTGGAGGTGAGGGCCGCCAAGTGGACAGCCAGGAGGACGGGTGAAATCGCTCCGCTTGAAAACCTTTCTATCAATGGCGTTCGACCCCAGGAGGCTTTGCTCATGTCGTGGATCTCCTTCTCTCCTTCTCTCAAACATTTCTATATTTGGAATATTTACCACACAATTTGGAGTCGGTTACAATGATCGCCATTCACCTGACACTCATCCCAACCCTGGGCGTTAGTATTGTCCTATCTCACAGACCAGGAGACTGGCGCCCAGGGCAGCTACGTAATTAAAAGGACTCAAAGTCAGATTTGTCTGACTCCAGAGCGTGGGTGCTTCCCACTCGGTTATACTTTGTTTTATATAATTTCCAGTTATCTGTTTTTGCTCAATTTATAACGTGAGCGGTGAGCCCTTTGCAGAGGGGACATGGGCAGAGCTCGCTTTTGCCCTTAACAGGCCCCAAGCATAGTTCTGGGGACTTAATCATTCTTCAGAAAATGCTTTCATATGATGAGGGCGTATTTTGTTGAAAACTGTGACTTTCGTGGAGAGACACATTTATAATTATAATGTGAAAACATTCTTCCAGGCTTAAAATTGATATTAATACAGTAATCTTTTTGGTGTCCCAATATTAAAAAAATGAAAACATTTCCAAGAGTTTGCAACACTTACAATTACTGCATAGGAGCCGAGTATACTCCTG
>NW_011896738.1:2284-5984 GCF_000151845.1 Pteropus vampyrus | reverse complement strand
AGAGGAGAGTCCAAAGCACCCCCTGAAACTTGCCCTTTGGGAAATGTGAGGAGGCCACACCACCGTCACATCTCGCCTCGGACAGTGGGGCCCGTGCTTGAAGCGTCCTTCAGAGCAAAGAGGTGAGATTTTAACAGCAGAGCCAGTAGTGGTGCCAGAGGCTGTGGACAGGTACCAGGCCCTTCTTTCTCATCACCTGGAAGCACCGCAGGCGAGGACAAAACAAAAGGCTTTTTTTGCAGGACAGACGTCAGGGAGGCATGGGACTGCACTGGCTGTCGTGTTGATTTTGAGCTTGCTTCGTATTGGATCTGGACTTGAAATTGCTATGCGAAGAGGAGTCACGGTGGGTAATTAAATATTTATGCTCTTGTTGGATAATAGTTTCCACTCTAGTACAGGAAGTCATCTTCATCAACCTCCTGACGCTTCTCTCCTCTCCCTGGAGCAGGCCCAGCCTCAGGTGGGCCCAGGACAACACTCATCGCTGGCCGCCAGGGGTGGCCCCCAGAATGTCAGGCAGAGGGTGGAGTCAGCCCTTGCCCACAGCAGGCGGCCTTGGCGACTGAGAGCTCGTCTTTGGTTCCCATGGTGCTTGGGTTCAAGTTCTGGTGCCGCCTCAAATGAGCAGGCTTAATTTCTCCGAGCCTCACTTTCCTCATCTGTAAGATGGGCATGAGGACCTCTGCCTTGTAGGGATGCCGTGAAGCCAAAGCGAGATCATGTGTTAGTAGTTCCCAGACGTGATGCTACACATTACAAGGGAGAGATGGCTACAATGCAGAATCTCAGGCCCCTGAGGTTTTTCTGATTAAGTAAAATTAATCTATGGCTCTGGGACATTCTGACGAGCTTCCAGGTGACTCTCGCCCAGGTATATCGGTAAGAAACACTGATGTCTAAAAAGAATTTACTACTAAGCTCAGCACATAATAAGCCCTCAGTACATGTCATTAGTAGTAGTTGTAATAATAATTACAGTTATCTATTACACTGGGCCTCACACCTCTCATCCTCCAGCTGGCTAACCTAGGCATGTTCTCGTGGAGGGGACAGAGGTACAAGGCCTCTGCTGACCGTCATGTCTGCTGCCATCCCGGTGACTGAAACGAGTCACCTGGCCAAGCCCAGAGCCCGGACATGGAAAGCAACCCACCCGGAGTGGGAGTGGAAGGGTCCCGGTAAGCGACGTGCCCCGGGGAGATGATAAGGAAATGAGTGACTCTTCGGGGCAATTAGTACAAATCGATGCAATTATCACAAGCATCGCTCTAGAAAATAACAAAGTCGCAGCTTCTTTGTCTACTGAAGTTGCTTCAATGAGCATTTTTAATTTAAAAAATTCAGTTATTTTCACTTTGAGACAAAAATAGTGCTTAGGAAACAAGAGAAGGTTATTATGAGAATCAAACAAGGTTTAAATCTATCGGTGGGCGAGAAAGTGCATCGTAAACTGCCAGGAGCCTGAAAGGATGGTGGCCACGGACCAAGAGGGTTTGAAGGGGCTGTTCCTCCGTCAGGCCCGAGGTCTGCTCTGGATCGGGCTAAGATGCTCAGGCATCGCCGGTGGCATCGGGATGAGGTAGTGATGCACCCTTCTCCCTCTGCAGCCCCGGTGCTCCCGTGGCCAGTCTCAGGGGGCAAAGCTGTAGCCCTCCTCACTCTCGGAGCCTGTTTTTACTGTCTTTTATCCAGGCCTTATCAAGTTATGCATCTGCTCTTGACTCCCACTAGACCGAGGGCTCCTCTCTGGGCCCTGTTCCCACAGCACATCATGAGCAGTAACAACGAAAGCAAGAGCGACTACTGTGTTTTGAGCACTCGCCATGTGCCAGGCACCGTGCTAAGTGCTTTTCATGAGCTTGTTTGATGCTCACAGTGACTCTGCGGGATTGTGTATTAGTTTTCTATTGCTGCTGTAACAAACGGTCACATGCCTGGTTCACAGAGGTTTATTATGTTACAGTTTGGGAGGTCAGAAGTCTGAAAACAGGGCTCAAATTGAGGCATCGGTAGAGCCGTGTTGCTTCTGGAGGCTGTAAGGGGAGAATCCACTCCTCGCCTTTTCTAGCTCAGAATGCATGTGCGTTCCTTGCCTTGTGGCCGCCTTCTAGCAATGGGGACAAAGGGAAGGACGGATGGATGATGGATGGGTGGATGAATGGAGGGAGGGATGGATTGAGGTATGGATGGAAATCCAAAACATCTTTTGTCTCCCGTAGGTTCTCATCTCTGTGGCTAAGCCTGTTGGGAAGCGTCTCTCTTTCCCAACCCTATTCCCTAGAGCTGCCATTTTTTTCTAACTCATCAGCGTCAGGATGCTTCAGCTTCATAGGGGAGAGCCCAGTCCCTTTACTAACCTCCTGCAGAACCAGTCCCCTCCAGTCATGAGAAAATAAGTACGTTGCTTAATCACCGGTGAGGTCAGCCATTAACCTTAAACAAGGAGATTAGTTCTGCTTTCGTTTGTTGGTACAATGGAGAGCATGAAATATGCAACAGCGTCACAGTGCGGAGCAGGTGGGAAAGACGCCGCCTCTGAGCGCCTCTCCATCTTTCCCACCTTCCGCCAACAGCCAAAGCCAGGCCGCCATTCAGGACAATCAGTGGGCTGGAAGGCAGCCAAGGGGCTGCTTGGGCAGGGGCCTCGGGGACTTCCCAGCCCTGATAACCCTGCTGAGTTATTCACTGAAGATCATGTGACAATCCCGGTGAACATCGAAAATGCCACAGTGCAGCTAGACGTGATGCTGGGTTTAAGCCCTCGCTGGCTCGATGCAGTTATCAGCGTTTGGAGAGCGTTTGTCCAGTAGTGTCGATTATGTCAGGCACTTCCCGCCTACAAAACCCAAAAGCTTAAAAAGTCATTTTAATTTAGTTATGTGCTGTGCAGACTTGGGCAAGTCCGTAACCCCTCTGAGACAACTGGAAGGGTCACTGTGAAACCCGAATGAGATAATGGTTGATAGGCACATAATATAGGTGCCCAAACAGATCTCAGGCCAAGTGTGTAGGTGGCCAGGTTTAGAATAATGGGTCCGCTGAGGAAGGTCACACACATGTGGTCCGTGGGTCTGCATCCCTGAGAGAATTTTGGAATTTGTGAACTGAAAGGAATCTTAGGGATTATTTAGATGAAAGGATGCAAAGCGAAGGCCTGTGGGCCACATCCAGCCTACGGACACACAGACCCACACGTGCACGTGCGCACACACACACACACACACACACTACATGGGTATTTTTTGTGTTCAAATTAGTTGCCACTTAAAATTTTTTTTAACATTAAAATCTGAAATCTTGCCCGATCTCGCAACCATCAGACTCCGTAACCCAAAGCTCCCGCACCCACCCACATGGCCAAAACTTCCTTCATGATGTTCTTTCCACTTGGCCTAATCTCTCATTTGTGTTTGCTGTCTGGGTTCTGGAAGCAGGTGAGTTGATGGGCCCAGAGTGAGAGCAATGCCCTCGCTTTGATAGATAAAGAAACTAAGTCTCAAGAAAGGAATCCAAGGACGCCCCACCCCCCTCTGCTGTGAGCGATGTCACCGAGAGGCCTTGGGGCTCCGCGCTCAGTTGCAGGCTTATTATCGCAGCGTGGGGGCTGGTGGTTCAGGTCACCTGACAGGTACCTCTGAGCTCAGTGATCTTGTTCGAGCTTCTCCAACTCCGTTCTGTTGACTTCAAAGCCTTGTTT
>NW_011896738.1:0-1745 GCF_000151845.1 Pteropus vampyrus | reverse complement strand
AAAAAAGAGAAAGAAGTCCATTCTCTCTTCCTTGCCCAGTGTAATCCTCAAGTTATACACAATGTCCGGGACAGAGAAATGGCCCCAAATTTAATTTTCTGGTTTCTGAAGAGCTGACTTGATCGGACGGAGAGTCAGGGAGGGACCATCCAGGTCTGTGCCCCAGAATCCTCATGGGACTCCCAGTCTGACGACCGTGCAGCACAGTCACAAAGGCTGGACAGAGAGAGCCGTGCGCTCCTCTGTGTGTGGTTTGCGTGTGTGGTAATTGTGTGTGGTGTGTGTCTGTTTCCGTATATGTGTCTGTGTGGTGTCTGCGAGCATCTCTATGTGTTTGGTGCATGTGGTACGTGCGTGCACACATGCAGGTGTGTGTGGTAGTGTCAGCGTGGATCTCTGTGTGTTTGGTGCATGTGGTACGTGTGTGCACGCACTCAGGTGTATGTGGTGCCTGCGTGCATCTTTGTGTGTTTCATATGTGTAGTACATGTGTGCATGCATGCAGGTGTGTGTGGTACTGTCAGCGTGCATCTCTATGTATTTGGTGTGTGTGGTACGTGCGTGCATGTACACAAGTGTGTGTTGTGTCTGCGTGCATCTCTGTGTGTGTTTGTTGTGTGTGGTACATGTCTGCACATATGCAGGTGTGTGTGGTGCATGTGTGCATCTTTGTGTGTTTTGTATGTGTAGTACGTGTGTGCACACATGCAGGCGTGTGTGGTGTCTGTGTGCATCTCTGTGTTTGGTGCGTGTGGTACATGCGTGCACGTACACAGGTGTGTGTGATGTCTGCATGCATCTCTGTGTTTGGTGCATGTCGTACGTGCGTGCACGCATGCGGGGGTGTGTGGTGGTGTCCACGTGTATCTCTGTGTGTTTGGTGCATGTGGTACGTGCGTGCACGTACGCAGGTGTGCGTGGTGTCTGTGTGCATCTCTGTGTGTTTGGTGTGTGTGGTGCATGCATGTACACAGGTGTGTGTGGTGTCCACGTGCATCTCTGTGTGTTTGGTTTGTGTGGTATGTGCGTGCACGTACACAGGTGCGTGTGGTGTCCACGTGCATCTCTGTGTGTTTAGTGTGTGTGGTACATGCATGCATGTACACAGGTGTGTGTGGTGTCCACGTGCATCTCTGTGTGTGCTTGGGGTGTGTGGTACATGTGTGCATGCAGGCAGGTGTGCGTGGTGGTGTCTGCGTGCATTTCTGTGTGTTTTGTGTGTGTGGTATGTACATGCATACATGCAGGCGTGTGCAGTGTACGTGTGCAAGCACATGCACGTGTCTGTGGTGCGTAGCGTGTGTCTGTGGAGTGTGCACGTGCACCTGCATGGCTCGTCATCCCAGGCTCCAGCGTGAGGGTCCGATCACGGGCTCGACGCTGAGGCTCCTCGGCACTGCCCAGTGCACCGTCCTCTTCCTGGGTCCCGCGTGGTGGCGGCACCAATGGTTTTTGGAGGACTAAGGCTGCGGGGGGCGGTCTCCAAAGCTAGTCACACCCGAGCTCCCCATTTGACAGAGAGGGGATCCGAGGAGCAGAGAGGGGACTCGAGCTACCAAGACTCACAAAGAGAGTTGGTGGCCATCACTGGGACTGGGGCCGGTTTCTCCTGACGTCCAGTCCTTTGTGCTTTCTCCCTGGTCCCCTTCAGTGGGGTCAGCAGCAGCCTGCCAGGGAGCCCTCTTATTAAAGGAGCTGGCTGGGCCTCGGGGGTGAACAGCTTGGCTATGAGGAGGGTCTAGGAG
>NW_011896737.1:4641-4943 GCF_000151845.1 Pteropus vampyrus | reverse complement strand
ACCACAGGTAACAGGCAGCGGGGAGCAGTGTAAAGGCGTCCGGCCGCGCCGAGGGACTCGTCGTGTGACGGGAGCCGCAGCAGATTTCGGGGGCCGCGTGGCCAGCCCGTGGGGGCCGGGGCACAAGGGCCAGGCTTTGGGGGCGAGCTGCCGCACCTGCCGCAGGGGCTGGGGGCCACGCTCGCCGCCAGCGGTGGCTGCGCACTACGGGACAAGGTGGGGACACTGCGGGCAGAAAGAGGCAGAGCTGAGACCTGGGGCTGGGGCACGAATGAGGGGCGGCCGCTTACAATGGCGGGGGG